>NC_052517.1:21337139-21389336 GCF_014356525.2 Nilaparvata lugens | reverse complement strand
TTTATAAAAAAGAGAATATTCATTACTTTTCCTCACTTCAACTATTTTCACATCATTCCAGGAACATTCTCATCATCTGTGTTGATAGAAAAGTTTTTACCAAGATCTTCAGACATCTTCTTCCAGTCATGAAAGTCCGAGGTTTCCATTTCTTTTACATGATAGGGTTCCCCTGTCTTTCTGGAAGTCTTGACAAGCATTGATACTTCACTGGGAATGAAAATGGGCCCACTCTTCAAAACTCTTTGCTTTTCTCTCTCAATACACGAATGGATGTTGTCTGCTTCATTCTCAGTGTGGCCGACAATCAGGTACTTATGAGTTATGGTTCAATTTGCATTGTTGAATACAAAATAGGTACATTGCAAAGATATACCTATTTTATTTTGTGAAACAGTATTATCACTGTAGAATATTATTCTTTTTTATTTCTACAGTTATCTTTTATGAATTCGTAAACACAGCTTGCAATTTCTACACCACCACGGTTAGCAATGCCCTCATGCCATAAATAACAAAAACCATTTCTTTTGGAACTATCTTTCTTTGAAATATCGGCTACAGTGAAGTTATAAGCATTCAATTTGGATTTGTAGTAAAATAGGGATGCTTTCCCCTGTGGTAACTGAAATACTGCCTGTAAGTCATTTACTGCCAACAGATGATCTTCATTATTTGTACATTCTCTTTTATCTTTATCTTTTTCAAGTCTTGACAGTGTAACTTCTTCTCGAGCTTCTTCTGGAGATCTTCTTTTTCCATCTTATCTTCCTCACTCATTAGTTTGAACTCCTCACATTTTCCACACAAATCTTTCTTTGGTTTAAAAAAACTGATATTGAATTTTGTATTGAAAATAGATTCATACAAGTGCTTTTTGACATATTTCAAGCCTTTTGTTTTTTTCTCTTCTACATAAAGGCGGTACATCATTGATAAGTTCAAACTACCCTCCAAGTACTCCTTCTTGGTTCTTGCCCTGCAATAGTGGGACTCAATGCGAGGGAAACTATTGATGTGTTTGAATACTGATTCAATCAATGTCTCATCAGTTTTTGTTTGTTTCCCATGCTTTCCCCTGCAATCTTCTCCTGTGAAACCATTTGCATCACTTTTTTTCAAAACAGTAGATATGAAATTATTTGAAATAGCAAATGTTGATCGAAACATTCTTTTACAAACACGCACTCTCTCATTATCAATTTCAAAGTGGAACATTGCATTGCATTTACGAGCGGTTTTTGAGCGTACATCATCATTGTTGAAAAGAATGAGTTTTGAAATGTAGTCTCTTTTTCGAGTAATGTCACCAAGTTTATAAAATTTATCAAACATTTCCCTTCTCAAAGCATTGGAGAATTTCAAATTACACTTGAAAATACATTTTTCAGTACATGGTAGACCTAGTTTTTTTTCTTCATGGAGTTTACCTAGTCTTGATACATAACATGCACCAGTGTTGACTTTCTTTTTCTTCAAATTACGTGCCCAGTTGTCTTCATTTCTAACACGCTTTCGAGTCACCTGCTTACCAGAGTCAATTGCCTTTTCAATTGGATTCTGATCTGTTTTCTCAGAATCAACATTTTCAATTATCACATTCTGATCTGTTTTATCAGAATCAACATTTTCAATTATTACATTCTGATCTGTTTGTTCAGAATCCAATTGAAAAGGCAATTGATTTTCAACACTGTAATTTGAATCAGAATCTGAGTCTGGGAAAAACTCAGGATCTTTATCGCTGTCATGAAAATCTGAGTAGTAGTCTGTACTATCAAAGTGCTCTAGGTCAGAACTTCTCATACTGTAGTTATGGTCAAGGACAGGTCTCGTGATTCTGGTTTCAGTAGAATTGTCACCATCATGCACTTGCATTGACACTACAGGACTTATATCACCATCTGAAACATAGAATGAGAAGGATACTCTTTTAATTCAGTAGTTAGATGGAACAGTACCGTTGATAATGTGAGTTAAGGACACATAATCTGATTCAGTATGTGAATGAAACATTGTTAGGTGAATACAGTATTAAGAGTGTTTCCCATTTATAACATTGACTTAAAAGTAACAAAACAATAATATTTATCCACTGCTTACCAATTGGAAATGAGTGGAGTTGTTCAGTCTGGTTGTCTGATTCACTCTGGATGAATTCAATTTGTATAGGTCTTGTGATCAGGGTTTCGGTAGAAGTATTGTCACCATCATGCACTTGCATTGACACTACAGGACTTATATCATCATCTGAAACATAGAATGAGAAGGATACTCTTTTAATTCAGTAGTTAGATGGAACAGTACCGTTGATAATGTGAGTTAAGGACACATAATCTGATTCAGTATGTGAATGAAACATTGTTAGGTGAATACAGTATTAAGAGTGTTTCCCATTTATAACATTGACTTAAAAGTAACAAAACAATAATATTTATCCACTGCTTACCAATTGGAAATGAGTGGAGTTGTTCAGTCTGGTTGTCTGATTCACTCTGGATGAATTCAATTTGTATAGGTCTTGTGATCAGGGTTTCGGTAGAATTATTGTCACCATCATGCACTTGCATTGACACTACAGGACTTATATCATCATCTGAAACATAGAATGAGAAGGATACTCTTTTAATTCAGTAGTTAGATGGAACAGTACTGTTGATAATGTGAGTTAAGGACACATAACTTAATCTGCTTCAGTATGTGAATGAAACATTGTTAGGTGAATACAGTATTAAGAGTGTTTCCCATTTATAACATTGACTTAAAAGTTACAAAACAATAATATTTATCCACTGCTTACCAATTGGAAATGAGTGGAGTTGTTCAGTCTGGTTGTCTGATTCACTCTGGATTAATTCAATTTGTATAGGTCTTGTAATCAGGATTTTGGTAGTATTGTCACCATCATGTTGTGTTGACACTCCAGGTCTGATTTCATCTTCTGTAAATTGAATGAGATTGAAACTCTTTAATTTATTAGATAGATGGAACAGTAGGCTACTGTTGATAATGTGACCAGTAGAGACCATATATAGTCCGCTTTTAGTACCATTTTATGTGTATGAAATTTTGTTAGGTTAATAGAGTATTAAGAGTGTCTTTTATATATTACATAGAATTAAAAGCATCAATACAAAAATATTCATCCACTGCTTACCAATTGGAAAAGTATGGAGTTGTTCAGTTTGTATAGGTCTTGTAATCAGGGTTCCAGTAGAATTGTCACCATCATATTGTTTTGACTCTCCAGGTCTGATTTCACCATCTGAAAAATAAAATAAAAGTTGTACTCTTTAATTCAGAAATTTTTATAAATGGAACAGTACTGTACGGTTGATAACGTGAGTAGTAGAGGCCATAATAATAGCCTAATCTGCTCCAGTAGTGTAATGAGTTGAAATTTGTTAGTGGAATGTAACATTTTTTTGTGTTGCCATACATAATAAGGTTTCATAATATTAGTGTTTTTATTTCGTGTTTTCGATTTTGTAAAATCATAAACTTTATAAACGTTTCAATCAAAGTGAATATAATAAGGAAAACCATGAGCAATATTAAACTTTGTACTATGTCGGCTGTGGAACTTCTTCGGAACTCCCCACAAATAAGCCATACACATACAAAACGTCAATAATATTAGCCTATATAGAACTTGAAAAAAGGTTAATTTTAATTAGTACCTTAAAATTGGTTTATGTCATCAACAGTGTATGCTAGGTTAAGTAAAGTTTTTTGTAACATCGACAAGAAGTAGAACTTTGATCAATGAACTTACCTTTCATTAGTTCTATTTTTGTTCCGTCTGCCAATTTTTTACAATTTCTCATTATTCTCAATGTTCTAGAAGAAAACATAGTCAACTAATTGCTCAATTGATGAAATAACGTGCTCTGGACAAGAAACTGTATGGTTCACGACAAGATTCATCATAAAACCTAACCTCCTTGCATAAAGCAGAATGAAAAACTGCTTATAATTCAAAAACAGCTGTGGGACATCTGAGGAAAAGCACCATCACACAGAGGAATAATTAGAGCAACACTGAAACAGCAGATATCCCATACTATATTTTGAGAAAAAGCACGGAGCAACACTAAGACAACAGATATCCCACTTTTTACTCTGAGAAAAACTACAAAGGAATACTAGAGCAATACTGAGACAACAGATATCCCACTTTCTACTCTAAGAAAAAGTACAGAGGAGTACAAGAGCAACACTGAGACAACAGATATCCCCACTTTTAACCTGAAATAAAATGAAAAATCAATGGAGTGTTACACAGGATATCTTCCCTATTTAATTAACTAGACGAGCTATCACAAAACCCACTATTGCACTGAAATCTTCAACTGCAATATACTTGAACACCATCATAACCTCAAAACACCAAAAATCAGAGATGTCTCACTGTTGCACTGAGGTAGCGATATCCTGCGATAATCTGAGTGTTATTTTCTTTGGATTATTTTTTTATTTTTGCAAATTACCTCCATTAATGTGTGTGTTTTGTATTTTGTGTTGCAGTATACATGAAGGTGGCAGCCGCTCTCTGTATAGTAGGCCTGGTGACAGATGTGATTGCAACCCTGCTAACAGGTCTGGGTCTACGGAGCAAGGACCACCGAACCAAGTACAAGTATTACAGAATAGCTGTCTACGTCATGATACTCTCATGTTAGTATTCAGAATCCTATTTATATAGTGTTGATACTGTATCATGTTGTGGTTGTTCTTGTTCTATAGTGAGGTCCACGTTGTAATGGCAGTGTTTGATTAGCAATGATATTGCTATCCTTGTCTATCATTCAACAAAGCAGATAGCGCTATATCTTTCTCGCCTTGCTCTGTTGCTAGATCGTCTATCAACAATGTAGAATTAATAATCAATTAACAAAATATTTCATCTTAATTATGAAATTGATGACAAATATTATTCCTTGCTTGATAATTGATCAATTTAAACGAGAATGAACATTTGATATTACATCAATAAACCTGTATCAGCTACTGTCTATAGAAGGCATTGACAAGACAGAGGATTGGCAACATTTTTCTACTATCATCCTCCACTGCCATTATAACGTGGACCTCACTTTAGGAACGAATTTGCTTATACATGTATGTGATAAGGAAATTCATGTCATTAGTGTATCAATATGGAATATGAGTTTGTATCAAAATTAATATGAAATTGAGTTGTTTGTATCAAGTTTGGTGGGTGATTTGATACGGATGTGAGTTGTTTGTATCAAGTTTGGTGGGTGATTTGATACAGAAGTGAGTTGTTTGTATCAAGTTTGGTGGGGCATTTGATACGCAAGTGAGTTGTATGTATCAAGTTTGGTGAGGGATTTTATATGAAAATGAGTTGTTTGTATCAAGTTTGGCGAGTGATTTGATACAGAAGTGAGTTGTTTGTATCAAGTTTGGTGGGGGATTCGATACGGAAGTGAGTTGTTTGTATCAAGTTTGGTGGGGAATTTGATACGGAAGTGAGTGTTTGTATCAAGTTTGGTGGGGGATTTGATACGAAAGTGAGTTGTTTGTATAACGTTTTGTTGGCGTATCAAATTTGTAAAATAAAAAGAATTGGCTTATACACGTAGGGGATAGGAAATTCACAAATGACGCATCATGATGGCTCAACTGATTAACTTGAAATTTTGCATACAGATCCTTAATTTACCAAGTATGGTTGTAGGCCTATTCTATATTGCCCAAGACTTCAGTATCTGCATCGGGGAGTCCGATCTCACTAGGCATCAAACCTGCATCATAATGTAGAAATCAATCTGAAAAAAGATTTCAGTACCTACATCAACTTTTCATTTTGTCAAGTTTTTGAAAAATGTGTTTGTTTTCTGTTGCAGTGGTGTGTGTCCTGTTAGCTCTTGTGGTCTATCCAGTCTTCTTTGCCACAGAACTAAATGAAGGTAAACAATTCTTCTTAATAGACACTTTCCGATTAATTCTGAAGAAACAGTGAGATAATGGTATTGTCTCTTAGGAGAGTGTTCCACATACTAACTGAATGCTCAACAAACAAAATGAATGAATAAGTAATATCTCCATATAGAGGGGAAATGAATGTGAAAATCAGCAGAGAAAATGTCCAGGAACACTAAAAGATACAAATTAAGGGCTAAAATATTGCAATATTTCTTGAAAATACCTTTTAAATCTAATATCCTTATATCTAATTCCCAGTTTATTTATATCAAAATAATATAACCTATACAGGTCTACATTTATATAGTGAGGTCCACATTATAATAACAGTGGAGAAAGATAGGAGAAAAGTGTTACTGAACCTCTGTCTTGTCAATGCATTCCATAGAGGGTAGCAGATAAAGGTTTTTTGATGTAATGTTAACTGTTCATTCTTGTTTAAAATAACCAATTATATTTTTTAATAATCTCATAATGAATTTACATTATTAAGATGAAGTATTTTGTTAATTAATTATTATTTCTACATTGTTGAAAGACAATCTGGCAACAGAGCAAGAAAGAAATAGTGCTATCTGCTTTGTTGAATGATAGACAGGGATAGCAATACCATTGATAATAAAAAATTCTGCCATTATAACGTGGACCTCACTATAGGAATTTTGAGGCACTGAAAGTATAACTCCATTCAAATAGCATCTCTATGAAGCAGACTGCTTACAGGGACAGTAGTAGCTTCCACTATTATGCTGAAGGAATGTGCAATTTAAAATATCTTGTACATTTGAGCTCCAAACATTTCTGATTGTATGTTCCCATGGCAGCTGGTGAAAACTACCATTGTCTTGTATGTAGGCATCTAAGCATTGAAAATAAGAAGCATGGTTGTAAGTTCTGTCAGAGTCAAGAGGGTTGTGATGATGGAAAGTTTATACACTATTTTTCATAAATAAATGGCTGGAGGGAAAATTTGTTGAAATATGGGATTGACACCCCTTTTTTGGAAATGTTCACACTGGACCTTTTCAATTAGATTTTTATTGTTATATCTCAACACTATGAAAATATCTAATCAATGTAAGAAATATCATAAACTGATTCAACATAACAGTATAATTAATTGAAACTTTACTCTCTTTTTGAAACTTTTTTTTTATTATCAATTATTATTACAAATTTGATTCACAAACATAAAAGATAGAATGGAGCGTTTTGCGATCAAATTCAAATATAACAAACAAACAAATTGATTACATTTGATTTCATATAAGTTTAACCAGACAAACAAGCTCTTTACTTGGTAATCTGATATTGATATTAATCAATATACAATATTGATATTACTATTATTGACATTGCAATACAACCAACAAACTGTAACATTAAATAATTAATTATTGTTTGATTTGCATCGTAATAGTAATAATATGTCAGACAAAAATAATCAATTACTTTTCAATTTACAGGTAACAGGACAGTATGGGAGTTTGGCTGGGCCTATGGTGTTGGCTGGGGAGCAGCCATCTTTCTTTTTGGTGCCGTTGTTCTGTTGCTGTGTGACAAGGAATCAGAGGAGATCTACTATAAGGAGCGCAAAGTTGCCGCCTAGTGCGCGGCGTCCCTGCCCGATGTTGTGCTGTAGCGGGCAGGTGAATCTGGCGCAGGAGGACCAAATTATGTGCTACAAAATTATGCTGCATCAGTAGAAAATACTGTGAAACCAACCAGAACCAATAGTAAAGTGATGGGAACCAATTGTAAACCGACAACAAAACACTTGTGATGTCTGAAAATATTGTGGACAAACTGACTACATTGAAGTGTGATGACAAAGTGTGAATCTGACCAAAAGTGGTATGACAAATTGTGGCAACAAAAAATTGTTGACAACTACAACAATATGTGAAGAACTAAAGCAAAGTGGGACAACAACAAAATGGTGTTAGTGTGGAGAAGAGTGTTGACAACAAAGTGGGGTGACAAAATGTAACTATAACAACAAAGTGTGTTGTTGAAACCATAGTTCGACAATGACATCAACAAAGTAGTATAGTGTGAAATGTCAACAAGGTGGGACTGCAACAAATTGTGACAACTATTAGCAGCTAAGTGGGACAAGTTGTGAAAAGTGTAATTTTTTCTTCAGTCATCAAAGTAACATATTAGCAATGAGTTTTAAAACATTACAACATTGAGGCAGTATGATTCCTGGAGTGACAGTTATTGTTAAAGATGGACTCATGAATATTGATATTGAAGGCTAGATCAGAGAAAGCAATTATTAGTATATTTATATTGATGGGAAATTTATGTTGTGTCTAAGCTTATAAGTTTTTGTCAGCACTGAAAGTAAGCTAACAAACTTTTAGGTTAGGTGTCACATCTCTTCAATAACAATTACTGTTTGTATTTTGACCCCAGCACAAACTTAAACTGATACAATTTCCATCTTTTGTTCTCAGGGATAGTTTTATAATGAGGAAGGGTAGTTCTTCAACACATCCTACTCAAATTTGTCTTTGTTTTTGTCAAGTTTGGGTTTCCATGCCTATGTTCTTCTGTGGTGTAACTTGAGGCAAACATGAATCAAGCTGGAATTGGAGTGCCGAAAAGGCACAGATTAATGCTTCAAATTAACAAAAAGTTGAGACAGATCTGCTGGAAACTTCCCCAGTATCAAAACAGTCTATCGCCTATTCATCAATATCAAGTTTTATCTGATTTAGGTCAAGTTTTTAGCACACTTATTAAATCTATAGGTTTAATGGTCCATCAACTGTAATAAGTGTCCTAGAAACCATGCATAGGAATTATTGTTTCATTCCAAAAGCATATATATTTATTTATTACAGCAGAATAGTTATTTGTGCAACTAGTGCGCAAAGTGACAGTTTGCTGCACCGAAAGAAACGTTTAGGCGAGTAAGGAATGGTTTGTTGAGTGCAGCAGAGGAACTTTGCGCACGTATTTCACATTTAATTTTTCCTACAGTTACCATTGAATATGAAAAGTGGGTAATTATGGGTAAAATTGCCTGGAATCCATCAAATGTTTTTCTGTGTAATTTTATTATTAAATAAAAACCTTAGTTTATTGTCAAATTGAATAATGTAGTAGTGTTTGAATGAAGATGCGGCTGTGTGCTGAATGTGGCACTGTGCTGTCGCTGTCCCCGTTGTCCTTCGTTATAATATATAATTTATTTGCCAAAAACAAAATACAAAAAAGCTTTACAAAAAATAAATATAAGTATATGCTACTGCACTTAAACCAAGATACATACATTTATTTAATTAGATACAATAACGAAATGAATAATAATTAGCGCGTTGTGCTTCGTTGCACCTCTGCTCACTATAGCAGCCACAGCAGTCACTGTTACCAACTTCATTTTCATTTTGCTGCACTGTTGCTCCATATAACCTACTAAGTATTTTGCGTTGCCATGTTGCAAATCTGGAGTGCAGAAAATTTTTTTCCCGCACTAGAGCGGAAAAGTGATTCTTTGCGTTCTGTAATCAGTGCAGGAATGGCCACTTTTCAACGTAACTGTAGGAAAATATTATTTTTTCAGTTTTTCCCACTATTGTTGCTATATTCTTCTCTTTCAATTTGTCACTACTATTTTGTGTTATAGTGAGAGTGAGATCAACTCCAAGCTGTCAGTATGTGAAGGATTGATGTTATACATAAGCTATATACTGTCTGTTTGGCGTCTCACTACAGCAGTTGGCAATATTTTGAATGTTTCTTTCAATTTGTTGGATTGAATATTTTTCTCAATTTGATTGGAAATTTGCAAAGTTTTCCAACTCAGATCTTGTCATTACACTTTCATTTGTAGTCTATTATTTATTGAAATAGTCTTACACCTCAAGTCTTACCATTAAACTTTAATTAATCGTAATAGTTCCAATCAAGATTAGGTGCCGGTTGCACAAAAGTCGGTTAAATTTTAACCGTGATTAATTCCACGAGAACCAATCAAAGAAGGCGTTTTTGAAAAGACGGCTTCTCTGGTTGGTTCTCGTGGAATTAATTAATTCTACAGTGATTAATTCTACAAGAACCAATCAAAGAAGGCGCTTTTGAAAAGACGGCTTCTCTGGTTGGTTCACGTGTAATTAATCACGATTAAAATTTAACCGACTGCTGTGCAACCGGTATTAGGAGTTTTAATTCAATAGATAGGCTACATGTTACTAATGTGTTGTATCTGTCATCAATATTTCAGTTGTTATTCTAATAGAAACCAGTATTGTTGTATTCTGCTTATGCACATGATTTAGTTTTTGTTAATATATTATAGTTTTTAAATATTATTGATCTTATAATACTATACAGTTCCTACAAAAAATAATTTGTAAATAACCCAAATATGTTGAACCATTACAAAATAGTGAGGTCCACGTTTCAATGGCAGTATTTTCATAATGTTCAGTATTAACTGTTCATTCTTGTTTAAAACAAGGCGAACAGTGTTGCCGATTTTCTGCCTTGCCACTGCCTTCTATAGCTGATACCCGTGTATCTGATGTAATATATATCAACTGTTCATTCTTGTTTAAAACAATCAATCATATTTTATTTGCCAAGAAAGTATATTTTTCCACAATACATTTTCATAATTGAGATTGAATCAATAAATTTATTTCTACATTGTTCAACGATCTGGCAACGTTGCGGAGCTGGAAAAAGATAGCGCTATCTGCTTTGTCGAATCATAGACAAGGATAGCAACACCAATGTTAATAAAAAATACCATAGAGAAACAATAGCGTGAGTAGATATCCCATGGTATAGGGCGTTTATGTCGCAACTTTTACTGTTACCTCAAGCTGATAGTCCACTTAATAATCGACAGTAATCGGCTTGAGCTAACAGTAGAAGTTGCGACATAAACGCCCTATACCATGGGATATCTACTCACGCTATTGTTTCTCTATGGTATTTTTTATTAACATTGGTGTTACTATCCTTGTTTATCATTCGACAAAGCAGATAGCGTTATCCTTTTCCAGCTCCGCAACGTTGCCAGATTGTTTAGCAATGTTGAAATAAATTTATTGATTCAATCTCAATCAAAGAGGAAATGTATTGTGGAAAAATACACTTTCTTGGCAAATAAAATATGATTGATTGTTTTAAACAAGAATGAACAGTTAATATATATATATATATATATAATATATATATATATATATATATATATATATATATATATATTAGGCTACATCAGATACACGGGTATCAGCTATAGAAGGCAGTGGCAAGGCAGAGAATCGGCAACACTGTTCGCCTATCTTATTACACTGTCATTATAACCTAGGTCTCACTATAGCTGTAATATATTATTTATTGATACCTCACTTTAAACTGTTATAATTTTTTGAATGAAAAGCATTGGTCTAATTTATAGGGATTGCTGATTCAGAGATGACAAACATTTTGCACCGGTTCTTGTGGAATTAATCACGGTTAAAATTTAACCGGCTTTAATAATAAGAAAACAAAGATATTGTCAACTTTCACTAAAAATTTATTAAAAACTTGACAATATCTTTGTTTTCTTATTATGGAGAGATTTCACAACATCACCATCAATTCTACTAATTTTATTAACCGGCTTTTTGCAACCGGCATTAACAGTTCAGAGTGATTCTTACTAAGCAAAAAGTCTCCAACATGAAGTTATAATATGAATTAGACTTGAAAACATTAATATTTTCTATCAATTTATTTATTCACTTCTACAATGAAGCACAGATTGGTTGAGAAAAACTAAGAATACCTTGTACTATTTCTCTCCTAAATTTAGGTAACATTAATGGCCAGTTTCCGAGCTCGGGAATTAGCTAAGTTCTAGACTTTAAAACGCTGGAGTAAGAAAATTGGGTTTCCAAAACGGGGCATAGTCGTAGTCATTGTCAAAGTCACGTTTGAATTAAATTTCAAAAAACTAGAAAATTAAACACAAAATGAAATAAAGAGAAAATAGTGTAAAGTTTCAGCTATTTTGAATTATTTAGAAATGTTTAATCTCGTCAAGGAAAAACGTTTCCAATTATAGAAATGAGAAAATAAAAACTGCGACTACTGTTATGAAAGCTGCGACTACGCCCCGTTTTGGAAAGCCAATTTTCTTACTCCAGCTGTTTAAAGTCTAGAACTTAGCCAAATCACGAGCTCGGAAACCGGCCCTTAAAGTCTGAAATGAGATATAACAAAAGATACCTTCCTTACTAAGATATTATTAATTTATTCATATTTGTTGATATTATTTCACTGTTTTATCATTTTATCAAAGTTAGTGCATCTTTTTCTAATATCTTCCTCAAGTCTTCCATTCAATGTTAATTTTTTCTACAGTTGATAATTTCATTCTACTTGAATTTATCTGTACCGAATATATCCTGTAGTGAGTTTTGTTTTGTATCAATCTATCTTCCACTTGTGATAATTTTTCATATTTTAATTATATTTCACTAGATTTCAATAGTTATTTGTGCAACTAGTGCGCAAAGTGACAGTTTGATGCACCGAAAGAAACGTTTACGCCCGAGCCGTAGGCGAGGGCGGAATGGTTTCTTGAGTGCAGCAGAGGAACTTTGCGCACGTATTTCACATTAAGTTTTTCCTACAGTTACCATTGAATATGAAAAGTGGGTAATTATGGGTAAAATTGCCTGACATGCATCAAATGTTTGTGTGTGTGATGCTCTTATTGATCAAAACCTTAATTTATTGTCAAATTGAATAAAAATGTTGTCCTTGGTTATAATATATGATAGTAATAATTAGCGCGTTGTGCTTGGTTGCACGTCTGCTCACTATAGCAGCCACAGCAGTCACTGTTACCAACTTCATTTTGATTTTGCTGCACTGTTGCTCCATATAACCTACTAAGTATTTTGCGTTGCCATGTTGCAAATCTGGAGTGCAGAAAAATTTTTCCCGCACTAGAGCGGAAAAGTGATTCTTTGCGTTCTGTAATCAGTGCAGCAATGGCCACTTTTCAACGTAACTGTAGGAAAAGATAGTTTTACAATATTTCAATGATATTCTACTATATTTCACTGTTAATCTACTAAGGGCGGGTGTCAGCGTTCGGGATTCAGCTAAGTACTACACTTTGAACAGCTGAAGTCAGAAAATTGGCTTCCCGTAGTCGCAGACCATGCTTAAATTAAAATCTCGGGGCACCGAGTGTTCGTTCGCATACTGACTGAATGCTCAACAAACAAAATGAACTAATATCCTCGTATAGTGGGGAAATGAATGTGAAAATCAGCAGAGAAAATGTTCAGGAACACTAAAAGATACAAATTAATTATTTTTATTTATTGTGATAAACAGAACACAAGTCTCTAAAATGATCGTGTTTATATTTCACAGCTGGCTATATGACGTCATCTTATGAATTTCGGGGATGCGATAGTTTGATTTTTCACATTCTCAATTTTTTACTATCCACAGCTGTTTCAGCCAAGGATGAATATTATCCTTTTAATGTCGTTCAGCGAGTTTTCCCAAGGATGAGACCTGTGCAATAGAATTTTTATATCATAAACCTACTATGCTCCAAATTTCGTGAAAATCGTTAGAACCGTTTTCGAGATCCGTTGAACATAAATAACCTGATATAAATGTAAATATAAAAATACAGAAATTGCTCACTTAATACTAGTAGTTCTGTGAACAGTAGACCTCGCGCTCAGTAAGTTACATTGACCTGTTGTTATGTTTTCTCAAAAATTAATAAATAATTTATCAATTTAAAATGTCTAGAAAAAATCCTAAATGAACATAGAGCTTTCTGTCCTATCGTACCGTGACGTGTCGTCCCGGAATGTGAGTGTGAGCGCTGTTATCAGGTCTGGCTGCAACTGTCTACAACGTTCATGGAAACATACATTTTCAAGATGTTCGATGTTTTTGAACGGGTAGTATTATAGTCAACTGTCTACTTACGTTGATGGAAAGATACATTTTCAAGATGTTCGATGTTTTTGAATGGGTAGTATTAAAGTCCACTAAACAGCTGATTTATGATGAATAATTCTATAGTCTGATTTTTACTCTAATATTGGCGTATGAAGGAGGCTCCTTTTTCCTTTTATATATCCTTGAAATGCAAAATTTCCAAATGCCTTGTATATACGTCGACGCGCAATTTAAAAAGGAACATACCTGTCAAATTTCATGAAAATATATTACCGCGTTTCGCCGTAAATGCGCAACATAAAAACATTTAGAGAAATGCCAAACCGTCGACTTGAATCTTAGACCTCACTTCGCTAGGTCAATAATAGGATTTCGAAAAAATTGAACACAAAATAAAATAAGGAGAAAATAGTGTAAAGTTTTAGCTATTTTGAATTATTTAAGAATGTTTCATTTCGTAAGGAAAAACGTTTCCAATTATAGACATGAGAAAATGAGATTATCATAAAAACTACAACTACGCCCCGTTTCGGAAAGCCAATTTTCTGACTCCAGCTGGTTAAAGTCTAGAACTTAGCTAAATCCTGAGCTCGGAAACCGGCCCCAAATGAATTTATTTTCTTCCTGTTTATGCATTTATGTAATGGGCTGTCATTTAACGCATTTTGTCACTGTTTTAAATTATTGCATTTAATACAAAAAACTCCTGTTTTATCTACAATTAGTTACCTCATTAATCAATTTTAGACTTCAAATCCTTTCAAACTTACTTCACAAAACTAAGCATTTTAAAAACTATTCTCTCCACATTTTAACATTACTTTGTAGTAAATATTCATTGTAATTTACTATATTTGATACTGTATCATGTGTGGTGATACTGTATCATATTGTGGTTGTTCTTGTTCTATAGTGAGGTCCACGTTATAATGGCAGTATTTGATTAACATTGGTGTTGCTATCCTTGTCTATCATTCCACAAAGCAGATAGCGAATGTATCAAATCAATATTGCGTATAAAGTTGAGATGATACTGTATCATATTGTGGTTGTTCTTGTTCCATAGTGAGGTCCACGTTATAATGGCAGTATTTAATTAACATTGGTGTTGTTATCCTTGTCTATTATTCCACAAAACAGATAGCCCTATCATTTTGTAGCTCCGCAACCTTGGCAAGACCGTTTTTAACAATGTAATTAATTGAGGCAGACAATCGGCAACGTTTCTCCTATCTTTATCCACTGTCATTATAACGTGGACCTCACTATAGAACAAGAACAACCACAACATGACACAGTATCATCTCAACTTGATACACAACACTCAGATT
Organism: Nilaparvata lugens; assembly: GCF_014356525.2. Classification (NCBI taxonomy): domain Eukaryota; kingdom Metazoa; phylum Arthropoda; class Insecta; order Hemiptera; family Delphacidae; genus Nilaparvata; species Nilaparvata lugens. The sequence continues at coordinate 21,374,109 of NC_052517.1, read as the reverse complement.
TGATACATTCGCTATCTACTTTTTGGAATGATAGACAAGGATAGCAACACCAATGTTAATCAAACACTGCCATTATAAAGTGGACCTCACTATAGAACAAGAACAACCACAATATAATGCAGTATCAACACAATATGATACAGTATCAAATCAATATGATACGGTATCATCTCAACTTGCTATAGTGAGCATGGCGTAGATAATATATTTGTAGCCAACCTGTTATTAAGATAATTTGGCATCAGTAGACACCCTATCCTGTAACGTCAGTCCACCTATCACACGCTGCCAATTCATTTATGAATTGTACTAACTTATACCTTGCTTAGTACAGTTTAGAAATAGGTTGAAATGTTATTTTTTTACAAACATCTTCATTGAAAATAAACCAGTAGTTGACAGTTTCTACTAAATTTTTAACTACTTCTCACTGTATAGTTGTTTTTATTGTACTATAAATATATATAACATTGTGTAAACAGATTAACATATATTATGCTGTTATTGTAATATTGTTGTAAAAATTATTTTCATTTCACTTCTATTATGATTTGTACAATATTATTTATTTATTGGTTATAAATTTATTTTGTCGTATATTTTGTTGTATTATTTTATTTGTCCACTTCATTTAGTATCCTATTTTCCCAACTAATTTATTGTGATTAGAGGTCACAATTTTATTTATTTGTTACCATATAATTTCATAAATATTCGTTTTTTGAGTTCGTACTAATTTGGAATCGAAATAGCATTGACTTTATATTGTCAGCATGAAATTCAATGGGCAGAATTTATGTTATTTCATAACAGATGCTGACAAATGAAAGTGAATCTGACTATAAAAATATTTTGGAAGGTATGATACGCTTAGCGTAAGAAATGTTATCTATATTGTATTATATATTATATATTGTGAAGGAACTGCTGTATGAATATAACTATGTATATTATGTGCATTCCTTGCACATATATATCCAATTACTACATATCTTTGTTAGTTGGTTATATTATAAACATATATTTGTAGAGTGGTGTTTGGAATATGATGGTGAATTATTAGTTCAAGTTTTACAGTTGGAAATAAATTGAAAGTTCCATTTGTTCAAATGCTAATAAATAAATAATTATTATTAAACGAAATTACAATTAAATGCTGTGAATCACCCCGAAGACTTCTGCTACTGCAAATATTGACAACAGGGTAAACAGCTAGATGGGATTTAAATCAGCGCTACTATACAACAATTTTGTTGGAAGTAATTTACTAAATTGAGCAAATCTATACTATAATAAAGGAAAGAACTGACTTATACAGGTAGGGGATAGGAAATTCACGAATGACGCAACATCACGTCTCAACTACTCAACTCATTAACTTGAAGTTTTGCATATACATTCTCAATTTACTGAGGATTTTCATATGCCTATTTTGAATTTTACAAGATTCCAGTGGGTCAGAATTTCAGTTTGTCAATTTTTTAATTGGACCCTTGTGGACCACGGGTTACCTGCTGGTCTATATCTAAAATATAATTAAGGAAAGAACTGGCTTATACAGGTAGGGGATAGGAAATTCACGAATGACGCATCATCACGTCTCAACTACTCAACTCATTAACTTGAAATTTTGCATAATATGCAAATCTATATTATAGATTCATAATTTTCCGAGGATGTTTATAGGCCTATAATAAGGATTTGAGCATTTTCAAGTTTTCAGTTTGTCTAAATTTAATCGATTAGTGCTTAAAACAGAACCTTGCAAAGGGTTATCTGCTACAGATAAATTTCCATCTAGCTGTTTACCCTGTTGTCAATATTTGGAGTAGCAGAAGTCTTCGGGGTGATTTACAGCATTTAATTTGGATTTTCTTTTAATAATAATAATAGTTTTCTGCTACTTTAAATATAATCAAATCTATTATGAATCTAAAATTGCTCAGTGTTGAAAAAAGTCTCAACCTCGTCAGTATTGCCTTGAAAAAAAATCAGAAAATGAACTCCAGTTGTAAATTAAATTCTCAAATTTTCACCAGTTTTGGATCAGATTCCACAAAGCACTATTCTATTCCAAGAAAGTCGTCAATATTGAAAATAACTAGTAGTTCTGTGAACAGTAGACCTCACGCTCAGTAAGCTACATTGACCTGTTGTTATGGTATCTCAAAAATTAAAAAATAATTTATCAATTTAAAATGTCTAGAAAAAATCCTAAATAAACATAGATCTTTCTGTCCTATATCGTACCGTGACGTGTCATTCCGGAATGTGAGTGTGAGCGCTGTTATCAGGTCTGGCTGCAACTGTCTACAACGTTCATGGAAAGATACATTTTCAAGATGTTCGATGTTTTTGAACGGGTAGTATTATAGTCAACTGTCTACTAACGTTAATGGAAAGATACAATAATTTTCAAGATGTTCGATGTTTTTGAATGGGTAGTATTATAGTCCACTAGACAGCTGATTTATGATGAATAATTCTATAGTCTGATTTCTACTCTAATATTGGCGTATGAAGGAGGCTCCTTTTTTCCTTTTATATTATCCTTGAAATGCAAAATTTCCAAAAACCTTGTATATACGTCGACGCGCAACTTAGAAAGGAACATACCTGTCAAATTTCATGAAAATCTATTACCGCGTTTCACCGTAAATGCGCAACATATAAACATTAAGAGAAATGCCAAACCGTCGACTTGAATCTTAGACCTCACTTCGCTCGGTCAACTAAAAAAGCTCCCCTAAAAAAAATGTATTAATCAGATTATTTTATAAAATTAATCAACTTTTCAAATCACCAACAAAATTTGAAAATGTTTTACAAAATTCCATCATCTTTTTCAAATTAGTTGCCAACTAAATCCAAACACCATTCTTTCTAGATTTTACTCATTGATAATCTCAATACACGCACAAACTATTGAAATTATCAATAACCTCTGATTAGTGATCGAACTACTTTAACCGACGGTTAAAAATAACCCTAGGTTGTGTATATCAATAGAAATAAGCTGGTATGAATGTGTTGAATGCTCAGTAGATTAGAATTATTGTGTGATGATAAATTTCCAGTTTGTTTAGAATGAAGAGATTTTCTATTCCTTCAATATTTTCACATTATTTTTGTACCTCCAAACTTTACTCCACTTAAGTTGTCACCAAAGTTGTTAATAACTTTTCTATTGGATTGAACATGACTTAACATACACATGATGAACATATGTGTTTGTCAAGCTCCGTTCAATCTAATAGAATCTATAAGGATTAAGTTATTAACATTTTGTTTATAACATTGGTGTAAACCCAGCTTTTTTTCAACATAGATATAACTGTTAACCCTGTTGTCAATAATTGCAGTAGCAGAAGTCTTCGGGGTGATTTACAGCATTTGTTTTGGATTTTCGTTTAATAAAAAGAATTTATTCATTAGCATTTGAATAAATGCAATATTTCTCATTAATTTCCATACACAGATGTCTTTCAAAACGTTTCTTCCACAAAATGTTCACTTTGAAATAGATCTTTCACTATGTACTTGAGAAATAGAATATCACTTTTCTTATTTCACAAGAACTGAAGGTTTCTAACTTTTAATTTGAAGAACTAGTTGAATTACTTTCTTAAATTCACTTAAAGCTCAAAATTTACATCTTTGATTAATCCAAAAAAAGTTCAAAATTAACATTTTTACTTCTATATATTATCACTTGAATAATTTCATATGTTTCAAAATTGAAATACATACATATTCTGCTTAAGTGAGGCCCACGTTATAATGGCAGTGTTTGATTAGCAATGGTATTGCTATCCTTGTCTATCATTCAACAAAGCGGATAGCGCTATCTCTTTCTCGCTTTGCTCTGTTGCCAGATCGTATTTTAACAATGTAGAATAATTAATTAATTAACATAATAATATATCATCTTAATTATGAAATCATTGAAAAATATAATTTCTTGCTTAATAAAATATAATTGATTATTTTAAACGAGAATGAACAGTTGATATGACATCAATAAACCTGTATCAGCTACCGTATATAGAAGGCATTGACAAGACAGAGGATCAGCTACGTTTTTCTCCTATCTTTCTCCACTGCCATTATAAAGTGGACCTCACTATAGATCCTCTTCAAACTGTGAGCATTGGTTAGATAATAATTTGTCAGTTGCAGAACAGCCGGTTAAATTTTAACCGTAATTTATTCCACGAGAACCAATCAGAGAAGCCGTCTTTTCAAAAATGCCTTCTCTGATTGGTTCTAGTGGAATTAATTACGGTTAAAATTTAACTGGCTGTTGTGCAAGCTAATAGTTTAAAGTGTAGCTAGTATTGGATGTTTTCTACAAAAAAAATTGATTAACAATTTGAAAAATTGCGGGAGCGTTTCTACATAGTTGAAGAGTGTGTAAGTGTAATATTAGTGTTAAGTAATGAGTAATTGATAATTATTTGTTAATATTATAGATGTTTCTTTCTTTCTCATATTATGAAACTTAATACTATCACTTGTACAAGAATAATTAGAGAAGAAAAAAGTATGAAAATTAATTGGTGTGTTCTGTTTTGTGTTTATATCCTAAATCAAAATAGTATTCTAAGTCCCTTTGCACACTGGGCCACTATGGAAGCGCTTCCACGGAAGCGCCACCACGTGGTAGCATTGTCCCTTATCTGTCACTGCACACTGGGCCACTATGGAAGCGCTTCCACGGAAGCGCCACCACATGGTAGCATTGTCTTATCTGTCACTGCACACTGGGCCACCATGGAAGCGCTTCCACGGAAGCGCCACCACATGGTAGCATTGTCTCTTATCTGTCACTGCACACTGGGCCACCATGGAAGCGCTTCTACGGAAGCGCCACCTAGTGGTAGCATTGTCTCTTATCTGTCACTGCACACTGGGCCACCATGGAAGCGCTTCCACGGAAGCGCCACCACGTGGTAGCATTGTCTCTTATCCGTCACTGCACTGCACACTGGGCCACCATGGAAGCGCTTCCACGGAAGCGCCACCACGTGGTAGCATTGTCTCTTATCTGTCACTGCACACTAGAGTCACCAGCCGAGCTTTCAGGAGAGTGGTGGCTCGAGCCGCCGATTTTGTGTCGCCACCAGACTGTCGCGCCACCACGTCATACACCATTGAGTACCTATTATCAGTCTGTCATTGTACACTACTAGAGCCACCAGCTACCACAAAATCATCTCCAGTTCAGTTTCAATTCAAATCAAGTTCAGTACAGTCGTCTGTTGAAGTCGTCGTAATGATTAGTGAACAATTTGATACTTTTGGCCGTCTACTACTACATACGCATATGTCTACTCATATCTGAGCTACGGAACCATTTTCTGGGGAAATTCTGTTGATAGTGATAAAATTTTTATAATGCAGAAAAAAATAGTAAAAGAGTTATTTGTGGATTGAGATCAAGAGATTCTTGCAAAGCATTCTTTAAAAACCTAAACATTCCAACGCTGCCATCTATTTTTATCTGTCAATTGTTGGTTTCTGTTAAACAGAATTTAGATAAATTTCAATTCTGCACAGATAATCACGGGTATAATACAAGTTATAGTAGTCTCATTGCTTTTCCAGTACATAGGCACACAGCTCTAGGAAAAACTCCATTCTACTCTGGAATACGTTATTTTAATAAATTACCTGCAGCCATCAGAAATCTAGATTCAATAAACAAATTCAACCTAACAGTCAGAAAAATGCTATAGTGAGGTGCACGTTATAATGGCAGTATTCGATAAACATTGGTGTTGCTATCCTTGTATATCATTCCACAAAGCAGATAGCGAATGTATCAAATCATAGTGTTGTGTATCAAGTTGAGATGATACTGTATCATATTGTGGTGATACTGTATCATATTGTGTTGATACTGGCCATACCGCTATCATTTCCTAGCGTTGCCTCATCATTTTTCAATGACATATTGATTAACGAAATATTTGATTTCAATGATAAAAATGCATTATTCAATCATTGAATAATTAGTGTCTGTATGATGGAAAGAATATGAATGATTATTATTTTTAAAGGAGTACAAACCGTTGATATTACATATGATATACTGGTATCAGCTACCATCTGTAGAAAGCAATGACAAGGCAGAGAAATGGCAATGCTGTTTTCCTATCAAAAAACTATATTAATTGAAAGTTATATTTATAAATTGGAAGACCAATGATCGATTATATTTTACTAATACATCGGAGGTAGAATATCGATATATCATAGTTATATCGATATATCATATATCGAGAGTTATCCATAGGGATTGGGACAAAATATTTTGCTCTTTTGCTGGTATTGTCCATTTACATATATATTTTAATAATATTGTTTTTCAGAATTTTAAATTGAAAATTAAATAATTATATTATTTCAACTGAAATGGATTTAGAAGTAAGTACGGTAGCCAACTTCATATGGTAATAGTAGTTGTATAAAAATCAAGAACTAAGTCTGACTAACATAACCTGTAAAACCAATTAATTTCTCATATTTTTTGAAAGAGTTTCAATGAAGTTTACTTAATATATTTTCATAATAAATTTATAGCCTATAATGTATTAAAATAAATATTCTACAGTAGCCTTCTAATAACAGAACAAATATTATTTATGACTGGCAGGTAGCCTAATAATCCATGATTTGGCCTGGGGAAAATTTTGTATTTTGAAATACAATCTCCTTTATCCAGGAATCATTAAAATATTAAATAATCATTTTTTATTTTGTCAAAATTAAGTTAATGTCTTTATTAATTTTAAAAGATTTCAGGGAAAGAACGAGTTAGGCTAGATTTGTCTCAAATTCAATTCAATTTTCTTTCCATCCATGACCAGTCTTTAGTCTTTACACTGGATAGATTTCGTCAAAAGAAATTAAAAAACACAACCGTTCATAAAATTTACACAAACTATCGAGATGGCATGTCAAAGAGACAAATAAAACGAGTGATCTCCTCTTCACTCAAGGAATAGAGTGGAAGTTTGAGGAGTTTATGTCGAAGCACATTTTTAAATTGTTTATCTTCCAATTCACGGAGACACAATGGGAGCCTGTTGAATATTTTTAGGGTGCAAATTGGAAAACTGTTGTGTGATTTGGCCAATCGCGATTGTGGCAGGTCCACATCATCAAGTCTTCTAGTAAAATAATAATGAGCCTGGCCTCTCACTTGAAATTTATGTAGCTGTCCTTTTAGAGCCGGTTTCCAAGCTTGGGATTTAGCTAAGTCCTAAACTTTAAACAGCTGGAGTCAGAAAATTGGCTTTCCAAAACGGGGCATAGTCACAGCTTTTATAACAGTAGTTGAAGTTTTTATTTTCTCATTTCTATAATTGGAAACGTTTTTCCTTGACAAAATTAGACATTCCTAAATAATTCAAAGTTCTCGCGATTTTCTCGTAAACGGCTCCAACGATTTTGATCAAATTTATACCTAAAATAGTCATTGATAAGCTCTATCAACTGCCACAAGTCCCATATCTGTAAAAATTTCAGGAGCTCCGCCCCATCTATGCAAAGTTTGATTTTAGATTCCCAATTATCAGGCTTTAGATACAATTTAAACAAAAAAATTCAAGTGGAAAAGATTGAGCATGAAAATCTCTTCAATTAATGTTCAGTAACATTTTCACCTAAAATTGAAAATAAGCTCGAAATTCGAGAAAATGTTATTATTTCAATTACAAACTGTTGATTCTATTAAATCATTCACTATGAAGAGATAGCAAACTTCGTGTGTCTCCAGCCTTATTGTCCTATCACCAGCTGGCTTGGATCTTTGAATAGTAGACTTGAGATACACGGGAACACCAGCGTCAGGTGATCAATTTTCATAACGGCAAGGAAAGTTGTGTGAGTGCGCCACACCAGATTTTTGTATAATATGAATGTATTTTGCAAACTTGAAGTCAAGTTTACAAGAACAGAAACTTGAATCCACAAGACCCTTCTTCAAGATTTGTAAATGTTGAACATGTTTTTTAAATTGTCTATTTTACACCAATGTTGAAAAAACTTGAATTCCAGTGAAGTTGACCAATGTTAATCCCACTTCAGAGATACACAATCAAAGGCTAACATTCAATTCTTCCTGAAATTTATATCATTCATTCATTGAAAATTCATTTATGGAATTAAAGCTCATCAAATATGTTATGAGATATGAAATAGTGGTAACCTATTTGTCCAAATACTCCACCACATGTGACCAACTTAGCCACTGACTTGTTTACAGGGAGAAGAGTGAGGAAGCCACAGTGGATTCAGTCCAGTCCAGATGCAGCCAGACTACTTGGATGGTCAAGGTCAAGACAACTCAAGGTCAACATCGAGGACCAGACATGGACAACTGTGATTGGCCAATCCATGGAGCAGATCAACATCAAGACACCATTGAAGATAAGCATCACATCCAACTCAATGTGGACAATCAAAGTGTATACTTGGACCACAATTACTCCAAACATCCCATTGAAATAATTCGGATCAAACCAGAGGAACTAATTGAAGAAGATGAGGAAGAAGAAGAAGAAGAACAACAACAACAATGTGGAGTAGAAATTGGAGTGAGAAGTGGAGAAATAAAGCAAGAGAGTGACACCTGTCTGCAGATTGAAAGCATCTATTCTCTCTCCTCACATAGACTGGATTCTGACCCCTCTGTTATTGAACAAATAAAATTTGGAACTGGGGAAATTAAGGAAGAAGAACACATATCTTTTGAAACAGATCATTCAGATACATTGATGCAGATTGAAGATATTTCTTGTGATGTAGTATCTGAGAATTATGAAAGTGGAAGTGTATCATCTGGACTACATATACCATACTTTGAGGAACGAAAATGTTCAAGCTCTCATGTGTCTGTTGACACAACTCCTGGAAACACTATGATGAAAGATTCTGAAGAAGTTTGCAATGAGATGGACTTACTAATCGAAAATGCAAGGAAGAATGTGATTGATGCAGCGAGTTACAGAGATTCAACAAAGTGTCAGTTGTGTGGTGAATCATTCAGCAACACTAGAGAATTGAATCTTCATTGCAGAATACACACATCTGGAAAACATGCTTGCAAATTCTGTGACTACAAAACAACAGGGAAATCACAACTCATCTCTCATCTAAGGACACACACAGGTGAAAGACCCTTCAGCTGTGATTTGTGTAACTACAAAGCAACACAGTGGGTATAATTGCCTGAATAATGTATGTGTGTTTGAATGGCGAGGCGGCTGTGTGGTGTGTGCTGTGGTAGCACTGTGCTGTCGCTGTCCTTGGCTATAATATATAATTAATAATTTGCTCATTGTGCTTTGTTGCACCTCTGCTCACTATAGCAGCCCAGTCACTGTTACCAACTTCATTTTGATTTTGCTGCACTGTTGCTCCATATAACCTACTAAGTATTTTGCGTTGCCATGTTGCAAATCTGGAGTGCAGAAGAATTTTTCCCGCACTACAGCGGAAAAGTGATTCTTTGCGTTCTGTAATCAGTGCAGCAATGGCCAACAATGGTCAACGTAACTGTAGAAAAACGTTTTTCCTTTACGAAATTAGACATTCCTAAATAATTCAAAATAGCTGTAACTTTACACTATTTTCTCTTTATTTTATTTTGTGTTCAATTTTCTTGTTTTTTGAAATTTAATTCAAACGTGACTATGAGACAATGACTGCGACTACGTTTTGGAAAACAAATTTTCTGACTTCAGCTGTTTAAAGTCTAGGACTTGGCTGAATCCCGAGCTCGGAAACCGGCCCTAAATCTAGTCTTTAAAAATTGATTAAACTATTGACACAATAGTTTATTTATGCGGCACATTTTTAATGTAGGTTTCACTAAAAAATAATGCAATTTCAATACATCTTACAAAAATTAAGAGTTACTTACTCTAGGACCGGTTTACTAGCTCAGGATTTGGCTAAGTCCTAAACTTTAAACAGCTGGAGTCAGAAAATTGGCTTTCCAAAACAGGGCATAGTCGCAGCTTTTATAACAGTAGTTGAAGTTTTTATTTTCTCATTTCTATAATTGGAAACGTTTTTCCTTGACGAAATTAGACATTCCTAAATAATTCAAAATAGCTGAAACTTTACACTATTTTCTCTTTATTTTATTTTGTGTTCAATTTTCTTGTTTTTCGAAATTTAATTCAAACGTGACTATGACAATGACTGCGACTATGCCCCGTTTCGGAATGCCAATTTTCTGACTCCAGCTGTTTAAAGTCTAGAACTTAGCCAAATCCCGAGCTCGGAAACCGGCCCTAGTAAATAAAGTAAATTCGTATGGCTTTTGTTGGTGGGGAGTCCCTTGCGGGAAGGTCCCACCGCCTGAATATATAATTTAAGCCGTCAATGGGCCTTACGACTGTCATACTTCAGCCGGGACCGACAGTTTAACGTGCCCATCCGATAACACGGGAGTGATCTGGTTAAAAAACTTCTGGTATTGAGAGGGTTTGAACCCGGGATCTCTATGCTGCTACGCAGGCACTCTATCCACTAGACCACGGATCGCTCCATAGGGCCGGACCGGCCCTAAATCTAGTCTTTAAAAATTGATTAAACTATTGACACAATAGTTTATTTATGCGGCACATTTTTAATGTAGGTTTCACTAAAAAATAATGCAATTTCAATACATCTTACAAAAATTAAGAGTTACTTACTCTAGGACCGGTTTACTAGCTCAGGATTTGGCTAAGTCCTAAACTTTAAACAGCTGGAGTCAGAAAATTGGCTTTCCAATACAGGACATAGTCGCAGCTTTTATAACAGTAGTTGAAGTTTTTATTTTCTCATTTCTATAATTGGAAACATTTTTCCTTGACGAAATTAGACATTCCTAAATAATTCAAAATAGCTGAAACTTTACACTATTTTCTCTTTATTTTATTTTGTGTTCAATTTTCCTGTTTTTCGAAATTTAATTCAAACATGACTATGAGACAATGACTGCGACTACGTTTTGGAAAACAAATTTTCTGACTTCAGCTGTTTAAAGTCTAGGACTTGGCTGAATCCCGGGCTCGGAAACCGGCCCTCAGAAGCACAAACAAGGTAAGCAACCAAATTATGACAGGGACTCACTTGAAAGCACTGTTTGGTTGGGTTTCTTTTGTAGTATTAACTTTAAATAACAAATTGAATAAATTTGCTTTCAATTATAAAATGAAAAGTGATTGATTAATAAGAACACAAAGATACCTATAACCATAACTATTTTCAAATTCTGTAGCTTAATTATGTGGAGTTGCTAGTTGATCAGTTCATTAGTGATAATTAATCAATCATGTAGCCTATTTCCTATTTAATGCATGTATAAGCCAATTCCTCCCTTTATAATATCACAGTTAAGGTTATGGCTATTTGAAGGATTCATCTGCAAACTTTACAGTAGTGTTTCAGGCTCTACCTGATAATAATCATGTTGAAAGACAAAAACAGAAGCACTTGGTTTAAAGTTAATAAAGTCAAGATTAAACCATCTTTGAAGAAAGCAAACCTTCAAGAAGGATCTACATTAGTCCAGTTACTTGAATTCAAATTTTTACTCTCCTTGCCCTATTACCATAGATAGGTAAGGAAAGTATTGCTTTCCAAAAAAATTGAGGTACCCCAATTTCTAAATTTCTATACATTTCAAGGTACCTCCTGAGTCCAAAAAAGTGGGTTTTGGGTATTGGTCTGTATGTGTGTGTGTGTATGAGTGTATGTGCATCTGTGTACACGATATTTCTCCCAATTAACGGAATGACTTGAAATTTGGAACTTAAGGTCCTTACAATATAAGGATCCGACATGCACAATTTTGATCTAATGCAATTTAAGATGGTGGTTGAAATGGTGAAAATATTGCCAAAAACAGGGGTTTTCGCGATTTTCTCATAAACGGCTCCAACAATTTTGATCAAATTTATACCTAAAATTAATAGTCATTGATAAGCTCTATCAACTGCCACAAGTCCCATATCTGTAAAAATTTCAGGAGCTCCGCCCCATCTATGCAAAGTTTGATTTTAGATTCCCAATTATCAGGCTTTGGATACAATTTAAACAAAAAAATTCAAGTGGAAAAGATTGAGCATGAAAATCTCTTCAATTAATGTTCAGTAACATTTTCACCTAAAATGGAAAATAAGCTCGAAATTCGAGAAAATGTTATTATTTCAATTACAAACTGTTGGCAACTGTTGATTCTATTAAATCATTCACTATGAAGAGATAGCAAACTTCGTGTGTCTCCAGCCTTATTGTCCTATCACCAGCTGGCTTGGATCTTTGAATAGTAGACTTGAGATACACGGGAACACCAGCGTCAGGTGATCAATTTTCATAACGGCAAGGAAAGTTGTGTGAGTGCGCCACACCAGATTTTTGTATAATATGAATGTATTTTGCAAACTTGAAGTCAAGTTTACAAGAACAGAAACTTGAATCCACAAGACCCTTCTTCAAGATTTGTAAATGTTGAACATGTTTTTTAAATTGCCTATTTTACACCAATGTTGAAAAAACTTGAATTCCAGTGAAGTTGACCAATGTTAATCCCACTTCAGAGATACACAATCAAAGGCTAACATTCAATTCTTCCTGAAATTTATATCATTCATTCATTGAAAATTCATTTATGGAATTAAAGCTCATCAAATCTGTTATGAGATATGAAATAGTGGTAACCTATTTGTCCAAATACTCCACCACATGTGACCAACTTAGCCACTGACTTGTTTACAGGGAGAAGAGTGAGGAAGCCACAGTGGATTCAGTCCAGTCCAGATGCAGCCAGACTACTTGGATGGTCAAGGTCAAGACAACTCAAGGTCAATGCCCCATTCACAACATCGAGGACCAGACATGGACAACTGTGATTGGCCAATCCATGAACCAGATCAACATCAAGACACCATTGAAGATAAGCATCACATCCAACTCAATGTGGACAATCAAAGTGTATACTTGGACCACAATTACTCCAAACATCCCATTGAAATAATTCTCATCAATCATCTAAGGACACACACAGGTGAAAGACCCTTCAGCTGTGATTTGTGTGACTACAAAGCAACACAGAAATCAATTCTCATCAATCATCTAAGGACACACACGGGAGAAAGACCCTTCAGCTGTGATTTGTGTGATTACAAAGCAACACAGAAATCATTTCTCATCAATCATCTAAGGACACACACAGGAGAAAGACCCTTCAGCTGTGATTTGTGTGACTACAAAGCAACACGGAAATCACATCTCATAGCTCATCTAAGGACACACACAGGAGAGAGACCCTTCAGCTGTGATTTATGTAAATACAAAGCAACACAGAAATCAATTCTCATCAATCATCTAAGGACACACACGGGAGAAAGACCCTTCAGCTGTGATTTGTGTGACTACAAAGCAACACAGAAATCACTTCTCATCAATCATCTAAGGACACACACAGGAGAAAGACCCTTCATCTGTGATTTGTGTGATTACAAAGCAACACAGAAATCAATTCTCATCAATCATCTAAGGACACACACAGGTGAAAGACCCTTCAGCTGTGATTTATGTGACTACAAAGCAACACAGAAATCAGGTCTTATCATGCATTTAAGGTCACACAAAGGAGAAAGACCCTTCATCTGTGATTTGTGTGACTACAAAGCAACACGGAAATCCCATCTCATCACTCATCTAAGGACACACACAGGTGAAAGACCCTTCAGCTGTGATTTGTGTGACTACAAAGCAACACGGAAATCACATCTCATCACTCATCTAAGGACACACACAGGTGAAAGACCCTTCAGCTGTGATTTGTGTGACTACAAAGCAACACGGAAATCACATCTCATAGCTCATCTAAGGACACACACAGGAGAAAGACCCTTCAGCTGTGATTTGTGTGACTACAAAGCAACACAGAAATCAGATCTCATCACTCATCTAAGGACACACACAGGTGAAAGACCCTTCAGCTGTGATTTGTGTGATTACAAAGCAACACAGAAATCAAATCTTATCAGACATTTAATGTCACACACAGGTGAAAGACCCTTCAGCTGTGATTTATGTGACTACAAAGCAACACGGAAATCCCATCTCATCACTCATCTAAGGACACACACAGGAGAAAGACCCTTCAGCTGTGATTTATGTGACTACAAAGCAACACAGAAATCAATTCTCATCAATCATCTAAGGACACACACAGGAGAGAGACCCTTCAGCTGTGAATTCTGTAACTACAAAACAAAATGGAAATCACAACTCATCTCTCATCTAAGGACACACACAGGAGAAAGACCCTTCAGCTGTGATTTATGTGACTACAAAGCAACACAGAAATCAATTCTCATCAATCATCTAAGGACACACACAGGAGAGAGACCCTTCAGCTGTGATTTATGTAAATACAAAGCAACACAGAAATCAGGTCTTATCATGCATTTAAGGTCACACAAAGGAGAAAGACCCTTCAGCTGTGATTTATGTGACTACAAAGCAACACAGAAATCAGATCTCATCAAACATCTAAGGAAACACACAGGAGAGAGACCCTTCAGCTGTAATTTGTGTAACTACAAAGCAAAACGGAAATCACAACTCATCCTTCATCTAAGGACACACACAGGAGAAAGACCCTTCAGCTGTGATTTATGTGACTACAAAGCAAAACTAAAATCAAATCTCATCCGGCATCTAAGGACACACACAGGTGGAAGACCCTCCAGCTGTGACTTCTGTGATTACAAAACAACACGAAATTCACTTCTCATCAATCATCTAAGGACACACACAGGTGAAAGACCCTTCAGCTGTGATTTGTGTAACTACAAAGCAAAATGGAAATCACAACTCATCTCTCATCTAAGGACACACACGGGAGAAAGACCATTCAGATGTGATTTGTGTGATTACAAAGCAATACGGAAATCAACTCTTAGTAGACATCTAGAGGCACACCCTGGATGAGGCCCTTCAGCTGATGTTTGTGTGAATACAAAGCAATACAGAAATCACATCTCATCACTTATCTAGAGACATAAACAGGAAAAAGATGCTGATAGCACTGCCCCAAGTTCAATAGCACTGCCCCATTTTCCATGTGCCTGTCGCTGGCTACCTCTCTCTTCATGTGCCTGTCATTGGCTACCTCTCTTCATGTGCCTGTCGTTGGCTACCTCTCTTCATGTGCCTGTCGCTGGCTACCTCTCATGTGCCTGTCATTGGCTACCTCTCTTCATGTGCCTGTCGTTGGCTACCTCTCTTCATGTGCCTGTCGCTGGCTACCTCTCATGTGCCTGTCATTGGCTACCTCTCTTCATGTGCCTGCCGTTGGCTACCTCTCTTCATGTGCCTGCCGTTGGCTACCTCTCTTCATGTGCCTGTCGCTGTCTACCTCTCATGTGCCTGTCATTGGCTACCTCTCATGTGCCTGTCATTGGCTACCTCTCTTCATGTGCCTGCCATTGGCTACCTCTCTTCATGTGCCTGCCGTTGGCTACCTCTCTTCATGTGCCTGTCATTGGCTACCTCTCTTCATGTGCCTGTCGCTGGCTACCTCTCTTCATGTGCCTGTCGTTGGCTACCTCTCTTCATGTGCCTGTCGTTTGCTACCTAGACCAGTTATAGAATAGACATGGCTCATTGTATATTCATACTGAAAGTCGATGAAGCCAACATCTACTGCCAAATCCACCCATCTTGACGTCACAACAGTGACGTCACACATCGTAAAGAAATTATAGAAAACTATTTTGAGTTTGTTGTGTAAGTGTTTGTGGTGTTTAACTTACATTGTTGTTATTCAATGCATTGTTGTTAGCTTGGTTGTGATGTCAAGATATGTGGATTTGGCAGTAGATGTTGGCTTCAGAGGCTAGACTTCCCAGCGTGTCTTTTCTATAACTGGTCTAAGGTTGGCTACCTCTCATGTGCCTGTCGCTGGCTACCTCTCTTCATGTGCCTGTCATTGGCACAACATTCTAACTTTGGTATTTAACCCGAAATCTCAACTTTGAGACTGATCTTAAAGATCTTTGATCTCTACTTTTGGAGAGTGAAGCCATCATCAAGCGAACACACTTCTGCTCCATTCAATTTGACATTTTATCTCCTCTCATTGTTTCTTTTCAATTTGAAGATTTTTTTATATTGTTTCTTTTATTCATTTGTGGATGCAATAAATATTAATACAGCATTTTTCAGTTATCAGTGATGATATTGTGAAATATTTTATTTGATTTGGTTCTAAACTTATCTAAATTCCAGGTTTGTAGTTTTTATAGATTTTGGACTAAAGATTGAAGAAAACTTATGAAGTGATAAACATAACCTTCTTTGGACTATTTCTATCAAAATTTGGGAAAGTAACATTTTTTGGTTTTTAAGAATGTTGTTTCTTTTCCAACTATTCATATTTAGTTAAGAATAATACTGTATCTATGAATGTACAAATAAATAATATTGTTCATTCATAGTGGATCCAAGGTATATATAGCTCTACACTCTTTCTTTAACACCACATTCCAGTCTTATTTGCCCACTCACAATATTGTTTTCACTGATAATTATGTATTTGGTTTAACAAGTCCATATGTTATACTGCTTTCACATTTACTTCAGATCTTGCATATTATTATAGAGAAAAGATAGCGCAAGTAGATATCTCATTTTATAGGTTGTTTATGTTCCAAATTTCAAGCCAATTACTGTCGACTACTGTCTATTATTAGTGTGTTGTTGGGGGTGTCAGAGTGTAAGAAGGGCACAGTATGAGAGACTACCAGAGTCGCATTGCTTCACCAAAAACAACTAATAAGACTATCGGCTTCAGTTATACTCACATTTACAAAACATAAACGCCCTACACCATGGCATATCACCACACAATGATACAGTATCAACACAACATGATACAGAATCATCTCAACTTGATACACAACACCATATAATTTGCAAACTTTGAATGAGTTCTACAAAGCATGTGATATCTTCTCATGCTATCGTTTCTCTATGATATTATCAGTATATATCACTGTAGCATCAGCATACCGAATGTTATTCAAACTGTCCCATTGCAAGAAAGAAATGTACATATTCAAATATTTTTATATCGGTTTAACTTCAGTTTAATTAAAGGTCCATTATTTCACAAGTGTTCCTATGTAGTTAAAAATTGAATGAATCAACTCAACTGTTTTCTTCATGTGCCTGTCGTTTGCTACCTAGACCAGTTATAGAATAGACACGGCTCATTGTATATTCATACTGAAAGTCGATGAAGCCAACATCTACTGCCAAATCCACCCATCTTGACGTCACAACAGTGACGTCACACATCGTAAAGAAATTATAGAAAACTATTTTGAGTTTGTTGTGTAAGTGTTTGTGGTGTTTAACTTACATTGTTGTTATTCAATGCATTGTTGTTAGCTTGGTTGTGATGTCAAGATATGTGGATTTGGCAGTAGATGTTGGCTTCAGTGGCTAGACTTCCCAGCGTGTCTTTTCTATAACTGGTCTAAGGTTGGCTACCTCTCATGTGCCTGTCATTGGCACAACATTCTAACTTTGTTATTTAACCCGAAATCTCTACTTTGAGACATATCAAAGATCTTTGATCTCTACTTTCGGAGAGTGAAGCCATCATCAAGCGAACACACTTCTGCTCCATTCAATTCGACATTTTATCTCCTCTGATTGTTTCTTTTCAATTTGAAGATTTTTTTATATTGTTTCTTTTATTCATTTGTGGATGCGATAAATATTAATACAGCAGTTTTCAGTTATCAGTGATGATATTGTGAAATATTTTATTTGATTTGGCTCTAAACTTATCTAAATTCCAGGTTTGTAGTTTTTATAGATTTTGGACTAAAGATTGAAGAAAACTTATGAAGTGATAAACATAACCTTCTTTGGACTATTTCTATCAAAATTTGGGAAAGTAACATTTTTTGGTTTTTAAGAATGTTGTTTCTTTTCCAACTATTCATATTTAGTTAAGAATAATACTGTATCTATGAATGTACAAATAAATAATATTGTTCATTCATAGTGGATCCAAGGTATATATAGCTCTACACTCTTTCTTTAACACCACATTCCAGTCTTATTTGCTCCCTCACACTATTGTTTTCACTGATAATTATCAAGTATTTGGTTTAAGAAGTCCATATGTTTTACTGCTTTCCACAATACTTTCCGTAATGTTGGAGTGATCTAGTGGATAGAGTGCTTGTGTAGCAGCATAGAGATCCCGGGTTCAAATCCTCTCATAACCAAAAGTTTTCTAACCAGTTCACTCCCTTGTTATCGGATGGGCATGTTAATTGTCGGTCCCGGCTGAAGTATGACAGTCGTAAGGCTCATTGATGGCTTAAATTATATATTCAGGCGGTGGGACCTTCCCGTAAGGGACTCCTCACCAACAAAAGCCATACGAATTTACTTTTTTTCCATAATGTTCTTCAGATCTTGCATATTATCCTAGAGAAAAGATAGCGCAAGTAGATATCCCATTGTATAGGTTGTTAATGTTCCAAATTTCAAGCCAATTACTGTTGACTATTGTCTATTATTGGTGTGTTGTTGGGAGTGTAAGAAGGGCACAGTATGAGAGACTACCAGCATCACATAGCTTCACCAAAACAACCACTAGGACTATCGGCTTCAGTTAACACTCACATTTGCAACATAAACGCCCTATACCATGGCATATCACCACACAATGATACAGTATCAACACATCATGATACAGAATCATCTCAACTTGATACACAACACCATATAATTTGCAAACTTTGAATGAGTTCTACAAAGCATGTGATATCTTCTCATGCTATCGTTTCTCTATGATATTATCAGTATATATCACTGTAGCATCAGCATACCGAATGTTATTCAAACTGTCCCATTGCAAGAAAGAAATGTACATATTCAAATATTTTGATATATGTTTAACTTTAGTTTAATAAATTAGAGGTCCATTATTTCACAAGTGTTCCTATGTAGTTAAAAATTGAATGAATCAACTCAACTGTTTTCTTCATGTGCCTCAATTTGTTAGAATAATTATTGTGTAACTTTTTAACTTTTTTCTCCATTTCATCTCAAACTCTGATTGATTGTATTCCTATGGCAAATAAATTGAATTTGAATATTTTTTACTTTAACTTGTAGTGATGGAAAATTGTCACAAAATTTGTCAATCATGCTCAAAACTTTTCCTATTCTAGTTTATACAACACAGTAGGCTACCTACAAAAATATGGGTGTATATTCTATAGAGTATATTGAACAAGGTAAGCTAGTATAAAGCAACTTTTACAGTGACTGTTGTTAAGATAGTAAAGTCTAAAGGTGATGCGTACAGATATACGCGCCGCGAACATGAGCAATTCACTTTTAATCAGCTGATGCCAAGCTTTTTATATCTGTATCTTACCTTTTCTGTAAAATACAGATATAGTCAGCTGATTAAAAGTGAATTGGTCATGTTCGCGGCGCGTATATCTGTACGCACCTTTAGATGTCCTGTCAAGAGATTCTCACCTTTTCTAGTTTTTTTCTTTTTGTAAAAGTAGGTTGGCTGCAATGCGTTGACACCTTACTCCGCCATTGATGCTAGGGAGAGAGAGAGAGAGCTAAGGGATGTTCCTGCAACTGAGACTTGACATAGAATTAGTGCACCCTACCTACTAAATATACCAGATGCTTCGGGGAATGTAATTATTAGAATCTGTAGAAATCTATAAAAACTCTCATTTCAAGTCTGGAGGAATGTTTAAAATCTTTCAATTAAAGTCTGGAAGAATATTTTAAAACTCTCAATTAATGTCTGGAAGAATCTATAAAAAAAACTCAATTTTGAAGAAAAAAGATGATGTTTTTGGAGCAGTGGTCAAGCTGTAACTTACAAATTGCTTCAAATTATTTTTATTTGAAAAATGAAACTTGATTTGAGGGATTGAAGAACATTTCAATTTTTACTTTAGAAAATTTATTCAACTTTCTCTCAATGTGTGGTGGTTATTAGATTTATATTTTCGTATCAAATAATATCAATTCTCAGATTGAAATTTTATCAACTATATGTTGACAAAATCTACTACATTTCCCTATTATGTGCAAAAAAAATAACAATCAACATCTCTACTAGAATTGTTAAAGATGAAATTGCAAAGCTCCTGTTCATTTTTTAAACATCTGGTATATTATCTCTAGATCATCATATCCAACAACGTAGCTTACTAGAACTCTTTAGGCAAAAGAATTCTTGTAGACTATGCTATCAAATAATAGGGATGTTGAAAGATAAATACAAATTAGAAAATACCTGGGAAGAAATATACTCAAGACAAGATTTCAATAGTTTATGAGAAGTAAAATGTGATAGACGTACACTGGAATAATGTATTATCAAATAAATATATACCTAATGCCTCGGGAAATACTTGGGGAATTGACAGATGGGGACATGAATACACTCTTACAATTATCAAAATCTTGTACCTCATTTATTATATAGTTTGGGACATTGGCTAGTGAATAACCTTGGAATAAACCCTCAAATTCGAAGCTTTATAACTAAACCGGTTTACATTTTTTAGTAGTATGTACCAAAGTTTAAAAAGTGGTAGAACCTAGAAAATTGGAAGAAAATATTGATTAGTATATTTATAAATAACAGAGAATAATCAAAAAACATACTTAAAACTATAAATGTGTTTACCCAGCTCAATTGGAGCCTCGAGCCTAGCCTTTAATTCACATGACATGTACACAAAAACACAATAGAAAATACAATAAAATATGCCTCCAACAGACCTGGATAGTAAAGTTACAGGATAATAGGTTGGTTTTTGGGGAGAGAGACAGAGTGGACCATCAAATCAGTATGCTCAGCCCGCTGAATTGAGATCCTAGCTCCAAGTGATCGACAGTTAACAACCACCCCAGGGTCTGGCTGCATTGGTGGATGTCATTGCTGTCTTTCACTAAAATAAGGTCCTGAAAAAGGTATTTCAGGTCTGTTGGTGCATTCTTACAAACCGTGTGTGGTGAGGGACCTGAGATCTATAGATGTGCTGAAACCCTATCCTTAATCTAAAAAGTGTGCTGACTGCAAAATCAAATCTAAATTTCCTACTTTTCTAAGGGGTTCCTAATGAGGGTGCTAATATTCTTGAATAATTTAAAGTGGAGTGAGTTTGTCTCACTGAGCTGGAAGCATAATCAGCATGCCGAGCCCACTGAAATAGGCCTCCAACTCTATGATTGACAGCAATTGGTACTCAGTACAGGGTCTGGCTGTATTGGTGTGAGTCGATACTGTCTTTCATACCTCATCACAAAGGGACAGAATAAGGGACGCTATATCTACATCGAAAACAACAATACAAAATTTGTAACTCATTTTTACGTTAACAGGAATATTTTCGAAATATGTCAGACTTCTATGCAGAAATTATGAGTTACTCAAAATGTAAATTTTACTTTTAAAACAATCAAACTAATGATGAGGTCAGGGCCAGGGAATCCATGATGATCCTCGATGATCCTTGATGGTCCTTGGAAGCCTGCTGTATTAAATCTATATATAATCTAAATGTGTTGGTGTTCGAGTGTGTGTAAAAAAAACATGTGTAGGTACTGACAACAATTCCGTGTAACCTCACACACATTCTACTTTGAAAAACCCATAAATAATCTCTGAAAAGAAATTAATTCATGGGAAAATGAAATCTAAAGTTATAATTGAAAGCAGAAAGTGGATATGACTCAATAAAAATATGAAAACTTCTTCAACACATCTACATGAGAGATATCCACTTTTCAAGTTTTAAGATTGGAACAGTTTCAAATGAAAATAGTGTTGGACAACTCTACTGTTGGGGGAAATTGTCTCATTATCTGACAACTTTTGATGGTTTCCCTATGACATCCAACAAAATACAACAACAAAACCGCGAGATCTGAAACCTTTTGAAACGACTACATGACAACGATGTAGAACATCCCACCAGTAGAGCTGTACAACACATCTTTTCAAATCCAATAGGTACTTTTAGCTGGAGACTAGAAAAATTATTGTGAGATAGTTCAATAAAATAATTTGATCAATATTATTAATGTGTGTGAGGACATTTTTGTGTAGTATGAATATTTGAAATCGCTGAATATTTGAAATCGCTGACTCACCAAACTGCACACAGCTCAAACCTGGAAACAAACAATTAGCAAAATCAGCTACAGCTACAGAATAGAAATAAATTTTGCCTCTTCAAGAGAAAAATCGGATTTTAAGAATTCTATATCAGTTTAATAGTAAATGCTGGAGAGATTAAGTATATTTAATTGATAGGGTCTTGAAATAAAGATTCAGACTTCAGGTGAAGATCAAGAAGTATAAATATTTTTGTAAGATCATAATGATATTAATGAATGGAATAAACTAATTGTTCAATTATTATTTTTTTAGTAAAATGTGGAATGTCTCACCTCATCTTTGTTGCGGATGCGCCCTCCCAGCAACCAGCAAGTCCAGAATCCAGAGTTGTCATCCAGTCTTTTGAGCACTTTTACACAACACTGCACTACTTTCACTAGACTTTAAACGCACTCGCGGAACGCGTATCCATTTTTGTGCGGTACGGAACACTCGCGAAACGCGTATCCATTTGTGTGCGGAATGTTCAGAGTTCATCACTGTATACAGTGGGTGATAGCTGAAAATACAAAACAAAAACTATTAGAATGATGCAGTAGTGACACATCAACAAATCAAATCTATTTTATTGATGAGTCAAAGTGTCACTGTACTAGGAATTTGAAGTTCTACACTAAAATATTCTAACTATAGAGGGATTGAGTAAAATTTAATATTATCTTGCAGTAAAGTAGACTGGACTCTTGTTGCATAAAATCATTGGAAAATTGAAATGAAGTGACATCTCAAGATGAAAAACATCCTGCATTGCATTTGTATTGTTTTTTGTAGAACTAGAAGCTTATTTTCAAGACTTGTATAATTCCTTGTATCAATATCATTTCAAAATTGATTTAATTAAGATGAGTTATTTAATTTCTATATTCCAACATTTATTGTTGAAATTCCATCTTCTTGGAGACTGTGATCCTCAAACAAGTCCTTGACTCTTAGACAAGGTTCACAGATTGAAATAAGCTAGAGAGATACACCTCTATACTTTTTGAAAACATGTCCAAACGATATGAAAACATATTGTTCCATAAAAAATTAATAATTTTATTATTCCTCATCTCATTGCAATTTGATTAAGCTGAAAGAGAATACAGTTGATTAGACATATTGACATAAAAATTACAATAAATTTAATTCATAGATATCAACGTTTTTAGTTGAAATTCAATCTCCTTGAAGACTGTAGACTCTCAGACAATTCTATTTGCCAAGAGGTGATAAATAAAGTAACTTTGTTTGAAGACGTTCTCTTAGTACCTATATTTTCCAAGAGGTACGGTAATGATATAAAATATATTATGCTTTTTATTACATTGGCGAAAGTTCATATCGAATGAGTCTCATGAGAATACAGCAGATAGTTAAATTCTCTCAAAAAATATTCATTTTTCGAGAATAAGTTTTAATTTAATATGGATTCCATTCAATATTCACTCAATTCCAAGTCAAAAATCCAAAAATATTCATTAGTTACAGTAGGCCTACTATATTACTCTAAAAACTAAATTATTTTTGTTTGGTTTTGCTCCAGTATTATATTGAGCACTGTATCTCTCCACAGGAGTATACAGTATATGAGATTATACTACTCATTGCAAGTAGTAGATGTACATTTAGGTGGAGTTGTGTCCCAATCGTAGCAACTGCAGGTGGAACTACCTCGAGAGGTATCCTTCCCCAAATTGAACTATTAAAACCAACTTCATCACTATAACAACTATTTTTTTCAAGATAATATATTATTCCATCTAATCTCCTGCTTCTTTTTTTTAATTAATTTGGGGATATCCGACTGATGATTGACACAAATTTAGGCATTAAATTATCGAATAATTGCCAAAAAAAGATTGAAGAACTTATCTGAAGTTTTGGAACTGCTTCATGTAGGATTAGTCCATGATGCTTCCTTGATTCTCTCTGCATCATGATTCCTCATCCTCTTCGATGACTGAGATTGGTGAAACTGGAAGAAAAGAGGGGGAAAATTGGTGTTTTTTCTTAAAATTGAACTCATTTGTAAACTGGAAAGAGTTGATTTAGGGGCAATGGAATAATTGAAACTAATGGAGGGAGAAGGTACAGAACTGTATCCATTTATGTTTAAAATAGCGTGTGTTGGCACCTGAAGAAGTAGAAATTTGAAAACTAGGAATTGGACTGGTGCGAGAGAACATCCCTGCACAACTCCCTCATTTTTGGAATGGGTATTTGGTCCTTTCTCCCATTTATCAAGTTTTTATCATAAAGAAAGAATATCAGCGCTAGTAAGCTGACTATTCTATGGTTTTATACAAATTTTGCAAGCTATTATCCAGATACTATTTTTTTTCATTATCAAATGCATTGTCAAGATCAATAACTGATGCATTTGGATTATTTTATTGGGGGATTGGGTTATTATTCTTGGCTTTGTAGCTCTGTTTTTGAAGGGTTTCAATACCTAAATATTTTCTGGTTATTTGAATTCAAAGCAAAATGGCCGCCACAAAAGTCAAGTCTACCAACATGATTCTACCAGAAGAAAGTATTAATTCAGTCCAAAGTGGGAATGTGTTTCAATTTTATTCTTATCTCTTCGTGAAGAAATCGATGAATGAAATTATTGATAAAATTTTGATTCACTGATTTTCTAGATAATTGCCCATCCAGGAATGATTTCTGTGAGACGAAATGATAGACGAGACGTGACTTTATACATTCTCTGAACAAAAATTGAAGTAGAATATTATTTAATAATTTCAAAGATTCCTTTATGACTCCAAATAATTTTTAAATCAACCAAATCTCGAGTATTCCCCTTAAAAATTGAAATATTATCCTCAAACAGCTGAGATCTGCCGTCTGCACAACTTAACCTCGGAGACGCCATCTTGAATTCAAAACCGCGGCAAATTCAAGATCCCTATGCTCAAGGAGCAGTTTCGATAAAGGAAAGATATCCTAGCTAGATGGGTTTCTGAATTTAGTATTCATATAGCAAATATGAGAAATCCCACAGGAAACCATTTCAAATAAAATTTAATCAATGCCATTCCCTAGGCATCGAGAATTCTGGACAAATCCAGTTCCTCATCAAAGATTCCAAGATTCAAACATCTGAGTTCTGTCGTCTGCAAAATCTGACCGCAAAGACGCCATCTTTGAATTCAAAACCGCGGCAAATTCAAGATCCTTATGCCCAAGGAACAGAGATGCAATAATGGAAGAAATCCTATTTAATAATAGCTAGATGAGCTTCTAAAGATAGTATACATACAAGCAAAGATGAGAAATCCCATAGGAAAACCCTTCAGATGAAATTTAATTGATGCCATTCCCTGGGCATCAAGAATTCTGGACAAACCCAGTTCCTCATCAGAGATTCCCAGATTGAAATAAATCTATAAAAGTCACTGGACACAATTTACTCTGCCCTGAATTCTAACTTTAGGCCTATATAAGTCCCCTATGGTCCAAAACTTACTTTGAAACCGTGTTTCAAACATTAAAAATAGCTTTGTCTCTCATCGTCTGAGGGGCTTTAAAAGTGAGGTTAGGTTCCTTAATGACCACAAAAAAGGGTTATTGTCCTATTTATCGAACGTAATCTTAATAGCTGAATGTTTAATATATCAGGGAGCTCTGATCCTATTGAATTATTGTAATGGGAATGGGAACTCTGTGGTTTACAATCCAGGGGTAATTCTAGCCTTTAAAAGTGAGGTTATGTAACAGATTCTGTCAAACGTGCACTTGCATGCTCTAGCCGGTTGTCCTGTATTATGTGGGCACCTTCAGACGTCAAAGAGGTCATATTTTTTCTCAATACTTCCTCTATGGAGACTGACCTTACGGCATAAACTACTTTTATACTGTAGTGAGATTCATCATAATTACACAGTTATAAATATGTCTAGTAACACACACATCGATTTTTGCACGTACTCATAAATTCTATTAGATTGAACATAACTTGGCAAACACATGATTATGCACCTGCACACACACATCCTGCGTTTGACAAGCTCCATTCAATCTAATAGAATTTATGAGGACGACATAAAATCGATGTTTGTAACTGGCTCAACACCTACGGTGGTTTCTATTGAACCAATGTTCACAGTTCCAAGTGAACCTCACTAAGGCTTTATATAAAAACTTTGCCGTATTTATAGAGCCCTAAATCTCACTATATGCGACCCAACCTGACAATTAAATCTATCACCTATAATACTAGGCAATACCGACCTGCACCGCTCTCTAATGCCTTGCCACAATGAAGATAGACGCACTGCAATGGGCCGCACATTCCCACATATCAGTCAACACATAATTTCCATCAGTTCTGATTGGACTCAGCGAGTATCATTAGTCCCATTACAACTGATTGCAATTATATTCTCACTGATATGTGCGAATCATCAGCAGTAGAATGACGCGCCAAAGTCTGCTAACCAATTAGAATCGCGCAATATGTGGCCAAATCGCTGCTCTTATATTTATACTTAGTAAATAGACAATATTCGCTTGCCGCTGCAATTTACGCCGCAGTTTAAGCTTGCAACATGATAGAAATAGCACAAGAAGATGTCCTATAGTTAGGTCGTTTTTATTCCAAATTTCAAGCCGATTACTGTCTATTATTAGTGTGTTGTTGGGAGTGTAAGGAGGGCACAGTATGAGAGACTACCAGCATAGAGAAACAATAGCGTAAGTAGATATCCCATGGTATAGGGCGTTTATGTCGCAACTTTTACTGTTATCTAAAGCCTATTTCTGTCGATTATTACTGTTTGACCGGGTTAGAGTGTATGAACGGCACAATATGAGAGACTACCAGCGTCATAAAGCTTTACAGGAAAGAACTACGTGGACTATCAGCTTAAGATAACAGTAAAAGTTGCGACATAAACGCCCTATACCATGTGATATCGACTTATGAAATTGTTTCTCTATGCTACCAGCGTCACATAGCTTCACCAAAAACAGCTACTAGGACATCGGCTTCAGTTAACACTCACATTTGCAACATAGACACCCTATACACTGTCTATTATTAGTGTGTTGTTGGGAGTGTAAGAGTGTAAGAAGGGCACAGTATGAGAGACTACCAGCGTCACATAGCTTCACCAAAAACAGCTACTAGGACTATCGGTTCAAGTTAACAGTGACATTTGCAACATAAATGCCCTATACCACAGGAAATCTTCTTATGCTATTATATTCTCTCTAGTGAAGGCCAGTTTCCATTGCCACAAATCCCAGAGACAAGTTGCACAACTAACCATTGATTGCTATATTCTGGAGACAGCTACATGTTGGGATACATTAATGTGTGGCAATGGAAACTGGTCTCAAGTAGTTAGTAGTAGACACATTGAAATGGAGTGCCACCTCGCCTCGCTCCAATATGCGCCACTCTCTCTTCAATGTTGACAGTACTCTGTCAATAGTCTGCGCTTGCTTGCTAATCAATCATCAATCTTATACCGCTTAAATTATATAATTTTATAGACATTAATCAACATAAATCTAGTGCCCTAGATTTACCAGAAGAAAGTATTAATTCAGTCCAAAGTGGGAATGTGTTTCAATTTTATTCTTATCTCTTCGTGAAGAAATCGATGAATGAAATTATTGATAAAATTTTGATTCACTGATTTTCTAGATAATTGCCCATCCGGGAATGATTTCTGTGAGACGAAATGATAGACTAGACGTGGCTTTATACATTCTCTGAACAAAAATTGGAGTAGAATATTATTTTATAATGTCAAAGATTCCTGTATGACTCCAAATAATTCTTAAATCAACAAAATCTCGAGTATTCCCCTTAAAAATTGAAATATTATCCTCAAACAGCTGAGATCTGCCGTCTGCACAACTTAACCTCGGAGACGCCATCTTGAATTCAAAACCGCGGCAAATTCAAGATCCCTATGCTTAAGGAACAGCTGTTTCGATAAAGGAAAGATATCCTAGCTAGATGGGTTTCTGAATTTAGTATTCATATAGCAAATATGATAAATCCCACAGGAAACCATTTCAAATAAAATTTAATCAATGCCATTTCCTAGGCATCGAGAATTCTGACAAATCCATTTTCTCATCAGACTCCCAGATTTAAACAGCTGAGTTCTGTCGTCTGCAAAATCTGACCGCAAAGACGCCATCTTTGAATTCAAAACCGCGGCAAATTCAATATCTCTATGCTCAAGAAACTGATGCAATAATGGACGGATATCCTATTTAATAATAGCTAGATAAGCTTCTAAAGATAGTATTTATGAGAGCTAAGATGAGAAATCCCATAGGAAATCCCTTTAGATGGAATTTAATTAATGCCATTCCCTGGGCATCAATAATAATTCTGGACAAACCCAGTTCCTCATCAGAGATTGCCAGATTGAAATCAATCTATAAAAGTCTAGATGCTCTGGACACAATTTACACTGCCCTAAGTTTTGGCTTCAGGCCTTTATGAGTCCAAAACTTACTTTGAAACAGTGTTTCAAACATTAAAAATAGCTTTGTCTCTCATCGTCTGCGGGGCTCTAAAAGTGAGGTTAGTTTCCTTAATGATCACAAAAAGGGGTTATTGTCCTAACGTAATCTTAATAGCTGAATGTTTAATATATCAGGGAGCTCTGGTCCTATTGAATTATTGTCATGGGGAATGGGAATTCTGTGGTTTACAATCTAGGGGTAATCCTAACCTCTAAAAGTGAGGTTATGTAACAGATTCTGTCCAAAGACCTTAAAGATGCATAGACTCACATGCAGCACTAGTGTCGTACTTGGAATTAAAATCCGCCATTGAGGGGGCAACCCTAAGATTATTACATACCAATGCCTTTGTGAGCTATTGAATTACAAATATATAGATATATCTCGTGCTAAAATACCCCAATGGCGGCCTTCAATTTTAAGTAAGAGCTATCATTGGGAAGGCATAGGCATTGTGGGTCTATATCTCTTTAAGGTCTTTGATTCTGTCAAACGTGCACTTACATGCTCTAGCCGGTTGTCCTGTATTATGTGGGCACCTTCATACGCCCATATAATTATGTTAAAGAGGTCATATTTTTTCTCAATACATTACGTCCTCTATGGAGACTGACCTTACGGCATAAACTACTTTTATACTGTAGTGAGATTTATCAGAATTCCTGTTATAAGTATGTCTAGTTACAGACACATCGATTTTGGAACGTCCTCATAAATTCTATCAGATTGAACATAACTTGGCAGACACAACATTATTGTGTACCTGCGCACACATGTGTTTGGCAAGCTCCGTTCAATCTGCTAGAATTTGTAAGGACGACAAAAAATGGACATCCAAAAATCGATGGATGTGTAACTCGCCCAACACATACGGTGGTTCCATCCAACCAATGCTCACAGCTTCAAGTGAATCCCACTAAGACTCTAACATAGTATTCATAGGCTCTTCAAGTACTTTATAGAGCCCTACTACATCTCACTATATAGAGGAACCCAACCTGACAATTAAATGTATCAGCTATACTAGGCAATACCGACCTGCACCGCTCTCTAATGCCTTGCCAAAATGGAGATAGACGCGCTGCAATGGGCCGCACATTCCCACATATCAGTCAACACATAATTTCCATCAGTTCAGGACTCAGCGAGTATCATTAGTCCCATTACAACTGATGGCAATTATATTCTCACTGATATGTGCGAATTATCAGCAGTAGAATGACGCGCCAAAGTCTGCTAACCGAATTAGAATCGCGCAATATGTGGCCAAATCGCTGCTCTTATATTTATACTTAGTAAATAGACAATATTCGCTTGCCGCGGCAATTTGCTGCTCAATTTACGCCGCAGTTTAAGCTTGCAACATAATAGAAATAGCATAAGAAGATATCCTATAGTTAGGTCGTTTTTATTCCAAATTTCAAGCCGATTACTGTCTATTATTAGTGTGTTGTTGGGAGTGTAAGGAGGGCACAGTATGAGAGACTACCAGCATACAGAAACAATAGCGTAAGTAGATATCCCATGGTATAGGGCGTTTATGTCGCAACTTTTACTGTTATCTCAAGCCGATTATTACTGTTTGACCGGGTTAGAGTGTATGAACGGCACAATATGAGAGACTACCAGCGTCATAAAGCTTTACAGGAAAGAACTACGTGGACTATCAGCTTAAGATAACAGTTAAAGTTGCGACATCAACGCCCTATACCATGGGATATCTACTTACGCTATTGTTTCTCTATGCTACCAGCTTAGAGAAACAATAGCTTCACCAAAAACAGCCACTAGGACTATCGGCTACAGTTAACAATCACATCTACAACAAAAACGCCCTACACCACGGGAAATCTTCTTATGCTATTATATTCTCTAGTGAAGGCCAGTTTCCATTGCCACAAATCCTAGAGACAAGTTGCACAACTAATCATTGATTGCTATATTCTGGAGACA
This sequence comes from Nilaparvata lugens, assembly GCF_014356525.2. Classification (NCBI taxonomy): domain Eukaryota; kingdom Metazoa; phylum Arthropoda; class Insecta; order Hemiptera; family Delphacidae; genus Nilaparvata; species Nilaparvata lugens. The sequence goes on along the minus strand of NC_052517.1, from coordinate 21,343,409 downwards.
GCTACATGTTGGGATACATTAATCTGTGGCAATGGAAACTGGTCTCAAGTAGTTAGTAGTAGACACATTGAAATGGAGTGCCACCTCGCCTCGCTCCAATATGCGCCACTCTCTCTTCAATGTTGACAGTACTCTGTCAATAGTCTGCGCTTGCTTGCTTGCTAATCAACCATCAATCTAATACCGCTCAAATTATGTCATTTTATAGACATCAATCAACATAAATCTAGTGCCCTAGATTTTAATGAGTTTATAGACTAGTTCTTTAAGCTCGCCGCACACAGGGACATTAGGAGCTGCTAAGGGAACGCGGAATTAGAAATGTCCGCAACTCAAATGCACATGACATTTCCAATTCCGTGTTCCCGCCACAGCTAGTGGACGCTACTATTGTCCCTGTGTGCAGGCTGCTTAAAGGAACGCTATTAAAATCATCTCTACACAAACTCCAATACGTTGCTTCAAAATATGCTACCTCCTCGATCAATAGAGGGACTTCATCTAATATTGTTCTGGGGGAAATTAGAATCTCAAGGATAGACAATTAAAAGCCTCTGAATATTTCTATAAATTCTATCAGTATATTTGATTCTATCTAATAGGATTCTGTTTATAAATACACAACTCGGGAATAATAATTAGCCTCCCAAGTTTGAAAAACATTGGCAAATGATTGAATTTGTAATGAGTATATCCTTGGATACAGAAGACGTGTTGGGGTATTTTCAAGTCAACACAGAATGAATTAACATAATTATAAATTGGGTTTATAAGACAATAAAACATCACAACTACCAGAATGTCCTTGCTTTGAAAATCATAGCAGAAATGAACTGATCTTGAAGAAATAATGATAACATCATGAGATCAATTCACTCATGAACCAACTCTTCAATATAATGATGAATGAAATAAAAAATATGATGATGAATAAAATAAAATGAATGATAAAATAAAATGATATAAACCAAAAATAAAATTTTATTACAAATGAACAAATCATAAAATAATAAGATGAATGCAAAAATCATAAAATAAAAATACGCTTATTTGGTGAAAGTAGAATGATTATTCCTCAGTATTGGTATAGTTGACTGGCGATTCCCTTTCCTGTAATATAAAAATTTGAACAACGTTTAGAGCTTTGATTCATTTTTACTTTTTCTTCAACAAGCCGTGCGTCTGCTGCCAACTAGAGGTGCTCTGTCATGCCAAAAACATAACAAACAGCAACAACGAGCAGAGAAAAATGATAAATTAAAAAAAAAAAAAAATGGTGAAAACAAAACAAAATAATGATTGGTGAAATGATTATGGGGTTTTAAACAGCTCTGATGTGCACGACAAGACAAGCAATCAAATCAAGTCACAGCAGGTGAGACAATCCAAAGTCGAAAAGTGTCTTGAGAGAAAAAAAACAAAGCCAAAATGCTCATAGGAGAATGATGACAATACTATAAACAAATCTAGACGTAGCTTTCAATGAGTAAGACATTACAAGTTCAAGCAGTAGATCAAAACTATCAACCATTCAACTCAAAATATTCCAAGTGGGAGCTGCGTGATATTACAAGTTTGCAGAAGAGTGCATAGTATTAGTCTAATATACAGTTATTTACAGCAAGCAGACAAGACAACACAACAACAAAAAAAAAGTGAAAAGAAAACCAGACAATAGAGGAAGAAAAGTCAACATGCTAAGGTTAGAAACGAGAAAGAAACTACCCACTAGTTAATAATCATTCACAGTGTCATAATTAATCAGGATACACTCCTGTATTACAAGGCTATCTACAATAAAGATCAGTGCAATTATAGTTAAGAATGCAGCTACAGAGTTGAGACCATTGATTTTAGAAATGAAAATTTTCAAGAAAATATTTTCATACTATTTCGATGTTTTAACAAAATGCAGTCAAATTATTCATGTAAATAAACAATTTTGTTTATTACTGAATTGAGTACAATGAGGGGAGATTTTTTAGAAATTTCTAGGGCAATGCGGCAAGATCTACAAAGAAACTTAGAGATGCTTTACAAGCCCAATTATATTATCAACCATAGATGCTGTACAAGCTGTATACTATCGTAAATTTTTACAAATTATTCCAATTACTGTCAACTAAAACCGTTCAATACTCTGAGTACAAGCTGTACTCTAGTAAATATTCTATTTTAATAGTCTACATCATAATTTTTTTACAGCTTATTTCAATCACTGTCTACTAAAACCGTTCAAGCGTCTCCCAAATCTGGTAACATCATGGAAAATAATAATATTTCAAAAGCCTAATCAAGTACGATTATTAGAAAATAAATTGTAGATCATTGAAAATATAATAACACCGACTGACGGCGCTAATAGAACCATCGAGGCCCAGTTCAAATTCACTCATATTTCCACCGGTTGAATAGGTTCATTTTTAAAAGCTTCCCAAAGACTCTTATCAGAGTATAGCATAGAATAACTGCCTTTATTTTTCCTAGAGAGCAAAGATAGGGCGCGAGTATAAGTTTAAGGCTGGCCACTAACGACAGGGCATGCATGATAAACATGTGTTTGTCCCTGATAAACATGCATGTACACACACATGCTTATCATGCATGTACACACACATGCTTATCATGCATGTCCTACAGCTAGTGACCAGCTCAAGAATATGGTTGTTAATCGCAGGATGCATTCTATAATAGGCAAGCAGCAACGCAAAGTGCACAATCAAACATCACACGATTCAATCAACCAAAAATTGACAAATATTGTAAAATTCATCAACTAACCTGAAGTGCACTCAGTTTGGTGGTGTATAATGAATGCATCAGGTTGTGAAGTAATCCAAGGCTGCAGATTGGAGATGAGCAGTAACATTCTTCCTCAAGTCTTCTCAAGTCGTCGAGGTCTTCTCTCAAAGCAGTGAGATTCCTCTGCGCGGTCATTCTGCTTCCAACATTCCAATACACTGCAAAACAACACACACTGCTTAGCCAACAAAGCCATAAATACAGTCTACAAATAATACACAAGTGGAGTGACACAAGGTTGTTGAAATAAGTTGTTGAGACAAAAAATTCGTTTTATTTAACAAAAAACAACGTCAAAACAGTTGGAGGCATAAGTCCTGTTTCTGAACAAATTTATTAACACATTTTTTCATCACAAAACACATCAAAATTTATGAAGAAAAAAATGAATGGATTCACTACTAAATTAGCTGTCAGGTGCAAGAAGATAGATTGGCCGACCTGTGAAAAAATATTGGCCGACATGTGAAAAAATAATTTTTTTTCTTCCCGTAGCGGGAAGATTTTGGAAAAACTTTCACTGTAAAAAGTATTCCCGATTTCCGCAAAAGAAAAATTTTGAAACAACTTCTGATATCAAAAAATTGTTCCCCCCGCGGGAAACGGTATTAGTGAAATTTAATCAGTTTTCACTTTAAATATTTATAAATTAAATAACTGATTAATAAAAAATGTTTTCGCCCCACTTGGATGTAATGAGCTGGTTTACGTGCGTCATATGGAGGCCGAAAGTGATTGTTTTCCGACCAGGCCGGTAAAAGTTTTACGGCCCTAGGGCTGTAAAATAACCTTGAAGTCAGCTGATTCTGATTTGATGTGAACGTGTTTACAAAATAGTTTATGAAACGGAATCAGTTTATGCTTCTAGAATTGAATAAAGTTTTTGCAATAAGATACTATAATTTTATTTGGATGAATGGAATACAAATGAGATATTATAAACTATTCAAATTCAATTTTCAGAGTATAATAGAAACTAACCTCAAACCTCCTAGTTACAGCGTTTGTCACGGAACATGATGGATAAACGGAATCTTTTATGCTTCTAGAATTCAATAAAGTATTCTGCAATAATATACTATCATTTTATTTGGATGAATAAAATACAGATAAGATAAAATTATATTATAAACTATTCCAATAATTCGATTTTCAGAGTAGGATAGAACTTCTAACCTAAACTTCCGTTGACATTCAGATTGGCCAAATTTCAAGTGTGCTAAAACAGCTGATCAAAAACTTTTCATTATTTGTGTTTATCATTCAATACTTAAAACATTTATAATAATATCATCTTATTGTCATTTGAAAGAATAAAAAGTATAAACTCAACCTCTTACATAATCTTTTAGACAAATCAGAATAAAAAATAAAAATATTTGGACAATTTCTTGATATTCAGATTACCTCAGATTTGCTAGAGCTATCACCTTCCACTTTTGCTTTCGGAAGTGCTTATAATAGACAATTATTCTCATATGTATATTGTTTATTTTTCTGTGTGGCGAAAAATAACGTTCTCACCATGGGCAAAAATGTTTTCCGGCTCTCAATCTTTTCTAGTCCTCGGCCTACGGCCTCGGACTTGAAAACCGATTTCGAGCCAGAAAAGTCTCATTTTCGGCCCTAGGTGCGAAATATACTATTTCCGCTTCTCGCATTGATGGACGCATAAAATAATCACATTCAAAGGAAATTGATGCATTCAAAAGGTGCATTCTATGAATGCACAGAAATTGGTAGCAAATACTATTTTTTCTAAATAAATGAGCAAAATGGGAAACTAATTTTCAATGTCAAAAACTCTTAAGGCCCGGTTGCACAAAAGCCGGTTAAATTTCAACCGTGATTAATTTCACGAGAACCAAACGTTTTTGAAAAAACGTCTTCTCTGTTTGGTTCTCGTGGAGTTAATCACGGTTAAATTTAACCGGATGTTGTGTAAACCGCACTAAGGTACATAAAATAATAGGATAGGCTAGGTACAAGTAGGTCTATAACATAACAATTGAACAAAATTACGAGTTTATTCTAATAGAAATTAATGTTAAAATAGGCTCAAGTTTGTTTCAGTTATTTACTCAACGCTATTCAAAAGAAAAATTGAGATCGGCATAGACAACAATCTAACCTTAACCGGCTTAGAAGTTTACATAATATGTTTACAAGTTGGATACGATAATAGCCTACTGCTGATGTTCAATTTCAAAGAAAATATCCGAAATTAATAATTTATACTAGAAAATAAATTGAACCAATAGTAAATAGCTCATTTTGTACTAAATCAAGTTTCAAATCGGTAAATTATAACCAAAAATTATCAAGTCAAATTCCAAAAATTTTATAAAAGTTCATGATATTTACCTTTAAAATAAATGGAATCAACATTAAATAACTCATTTTAAACTAATTTGAGCCTAAAATTTATAAATTGTAGCTAAAAACTCGATATAAAAGCTGAACAGTAAGATTCAATAGCTTGGCAGTAGCTCTCATGATTAAGCATTTGTGTTCCCCATTCAACCAATACTGACAGATAAAAGTGAAACAGCAATAGAACAACATTCATCGAAAATAAGAAATAAATTTTTAAAACTGGACGAAATTACTTGAAAACATTGTAATGAGTTACAATAAGACAAAAACAAGTAATAAATAACGTTGAATAGCTGTTTAAACATTTTGATGACGTAAAATTTACAGTACCTTGGCAATTCGCCCACTAAAGAATGGGTTGTTTTTACTTCGAAGTTACCTTTAAATTATCGGATAGAACTGGATTTCTATACTCACACTAGTAGATAAAAATAATAAGGAACACATTTCACATTAATTAAAGACTGAACTCAATAAAATATCACTAAAAACTTCAATTAATGACGACCACTACACAAAAGAGATACGAATTATCCAAGATGGCGGATTCCATTTTATTTCGACAGAAGTCAAGACGGGGAAAGCAGTCGTGCCAACGTACAATGCAAAGTTTCTCTATCCGCCCAATCTATTGGCCATTGACACAAAACGCTCGACTGAAAGATTTTGATTGACAACAACTGCCAACACCAGCTGACTTACTGACCTACTTATTTTCTTGTGAAAAAGTAAAAGAATAAAATAATGATCCCCTAACCTTAAAATTGAAATTGAAATTACATAATTACAAAATATAAATTGAAATACATTAAATAAACAGAATGTGAAATCTGAAATGATTATCCATCAATATCATTTAACTTCAATGCAAGATATAAATGCCTCTAAATTTTTATTTCTCCTAGCAAACCCGACAAAAGATGTCATCAATTTTAGTTGAAAATAAATAAATAAAACTGTTTCCCACAATAATATCCATTAAAAACATAACTATATATATTTATTTAACCATTTTTCATCCTAATGAAGCTCAGAATAGAAATAGAATTTTATTATTATTGTACTACACTGGCAACAATACCAAACACATCA
>NC_052517.1:21268987-21337039 GCF_014356525.2 Nilaparvata lugens | reverse complement strand
GAGGGTACGTACTCTACCCACTATAGTGAGGTCCACGTTATAATGGCAGTGAAGAAAGATAGGAGAACAACGTTGCCGATCCTCTGTCTTGTCAATGCCTTCTATAGACGGTAGCTGATACAGGTTTATTAATTGAACAAGCGAAGTGAGGTCTAAGATTCAAGTCGACGGTTTGGCATTTCTCTTAATGTTTAAATGTTTGAATGTTTATTTGTTGCGCATTTACGGCAAAACGCGGTAATAGATTTTCATGAAATTTGACAGGTTTGTTCCTTTTTTAATTGCGCGTCGACGTATATACAAGTTTTTTGGAAAGTGTGCATTTCAAGCATAATATAAAAGGAGAAAGGAGCCTCTTTCATACGCCAATATTAAGGTAAAAATCAAACTATGGAATTATTCATCATAAATCAGCTGACAAGTGATTACACAGATGTTTGGAGAAGCCAGTCTATTGCTGTATTTCCATAAGTTCTATAGTTTCAATCGGGTACTTGTTGATGAGAATACTGCGTGAGGTCTACTGTTCACAGAACTACTAGTGTAATATTAATTGTTCAATCTCGTTTAAAATTATCAATTATATTTTGTTAAGCAAGGAATCATATATTTTTCAATAATTTTAAAATTAAGATGAAATATCTTGTTAATTGATTATTAATTCTACATTGTTATATGTCACTCGTTGCAGCACACAAACCTCTGGTTTTGCTGGCAACGCCTATAAGCTAATTTTGAGAAGAATTATTATTTATTTCATGTTAATGTTTAAATTAAGTTTTTAATTGTGTTTGTTTTGAAAAATTGTATTGTATTATGGCAAATAAAGAATATAATTTTTTTTTTTTTTGTTAAAAGCCGATCTGGCAACAGAGCAAAACGAGAAAGAGATAGCGCTATCCGCTTTGTTGAATGATAGACAAGGATAGCAATATCATTTCTAATCTAACACTGCCATTATAACGTGGACCTCACTATACCACCCCAAAACACAGAGGGTGGGGCTCGGTGGTATGGATACACACACCTGGGAGATTGGAAAATGGGTGGTGGGAATTTTACGGGGTTGAAATTTCCCAGAATGTGAATAGTGAGGGAATTTCCCTCTGGAAAGCATTATTTGAATAAGGAGGGTACTGACTTAGGGTTGAAATTTACCACGATATTGATAGTGAGGGAATTTCGCTCAGAAAAGCATTTGCGTATACAAGGAAGTACAGTAGTCTATTTTAGGCTTAACTCACACTTAGGCGACTCAGGTGGAGAAGAGACAGGACTCTAGTGGAGAGCATGTGTTTTGAAATGGTGACGTCGCGGAGACTAGAATCGACTGGTCTGAGTGTCACCATTTGGAAACACATGCTCTCCACTAGAGTCCAGTCTCTTCTCCACCTGACTCGCCTAAGTGTGAGCATAGAGAAACTATAGCATAAGTAGATATCCCATGGTATAGGGCGTTTATGTCGCAACTTTTACTGTTATCTCAAGCCGATAGTTCACATAGTTCTTTCCTATGCAGCTGTGTGACGTGGTAGTCTCTCAAATTGTGCCGTTCATACACTCTCACCCCAACAAAACAGTGAAAATTGACAATAATCGACAGTAATCGGCTTGAGATAACAGTAAAAGTTGCGACATAAATTCCCTATACCATGGGATATCTACCTACGCTATTGTTTCTCTATGGTGTGAGTTAAGCCTTAGGGTTAAAATCTCCTGCGATAAGAGATTTAGTTAGCCTGTGGTACTTTTCTGTAAGTTGTTTAATTCTGAATGATTAAATAAATAAATAAAATAAAATAAAATAAATAGGGATATTGAGGAAATTTCCCTGTGTGTATACAAGGAAAGAGTCTATCTCAGGGTTCAAATTTCCCAGCGTGTGTACAGTGATGGAATTTCGCCCAGTAAAGCATTGGAGGGAATTTCATGGTGGGAAATTTTTTTAGTAGATTTGTACGGTGAGGGAAAATAAATGACAGAGATATTGAGGTTTCTACTCCCACACCTGTAGAGATTGGAAAATAGTATGAAAATGTATAGTGAGGTCCACGTTATAATGCCAGTGTTTGATTAGCAATGGTATTGCTATCCTTGTCTATCATTCAACAAAGCGTATAGCGCTATCTCTTTCTCGCTTTGCTCTGTTGCCAGATCGTCTTTCAACAATGTAGAATTAATAATTGATTCACAAAATATTTCATCTTAATTATGAAAATTCATTATAAAATTATAGAAAAATATAATGTCTTAATAGAATAGTTTTTCTATGTATAACCTGAGAGTTACATCTCATAACATTTATAATATCAACTATTCAGATTTGACAATAGTGCGAAGACAATTGGGGTATCTTAGCTCAAAAATAATAAATATCATGCCAAATGCATTGTCAGAATATCTTTCTAATAGGGGCAGACAGAGGATGGAACAGATAAATAAGTGGGTGATACAGAAATTTTTCTTCGACATCAGTCAAATATTATAATTACTAGTAATTTATTGTTAACTTCGATTTTTGTAGCTTTGATTATTAGTAAATAAATTTTTATATTGTCTAAACAGCTGATACTACTACCCTACTCAGCGGTCAGGGTTTTGCCCTTGCTGGGTGGTGCCATGTAATTTTAATTTATTTGTAAAATAGCATAATATTATAATCTAGAATATTTCTTTTGTAAGTTTTTTTATTTTGTATTTTGTTTTTATGGGCAGTAAAAATGTTTAAAAAAAATACAATTGATTATTTTAAACATGAATGAACAGTTAATATTACATCATTAACCTCTATCTGCTACCGTCTATAGAAGGCATTGACAAGACAGAGGATCGGCAACGTTTTTCTCCTATCTTTCTCCACTGCCATTATAACGTGCACCTCACTATAGAGTGTTGATCTCCCTGCAGAGGGTAGCAGAAAGGGGTTTAAGTTTTGTTGACATCAACTAATTACAAACTAATTTTCGCAACACAACAATCTCCCGTATCAAAATGAGCCTCCTGCCTGCAATACACCCCGTAACCGGTGAGCATCCTGTTAGTAAACAGTCTGTGACGTCACCAAGTGCCAATCGATATTTCCCATAGAACTTGCGCGAATCAGAGTTGAATATGAGCATGCGTCGAAATGTGTTGTTTTTTGAGGTTAGGGGGGTAGAGGAGAGAGATGGTATTACAGAGAGGAAATGGAAAGAGAAGGAGTATGGGAACGCTTTTCATTGGAATGGTATGGGTGGAGGTATTGGTGAATGAGGAGGAGGAGGAGGAGGAGGAGGAGGAGGAGGAGTAGGAGGAGGAAAGGTGGAAGAAATTGAAATTCGTTTCAATAGTTGAAGAACGGAAAAAGTTAGAGGAAGGAGGAAACAGGTGGAAATTCAAAAAGTAGAAAGAGGGAAGGGTAGAAGAAGAGGAAGATTTATTGATTGATTGATTGAGTACTTTATTTATGTAGATTACAATATATACTGGCTTATACACTTATATACATACAATAGCTTACAATACAGTAACATTATAGATGAATTCACATAATATAGACTAAGAAAATAATGATTGAACTGTATATGATATGAGAAAGCAATTTGTAATAACTATAGATAATAATTATATTGTAATGCATGTACATAAATTGGCGGAGCTTTGGACATATCAATGTCCATTCTTCGGAAAGAATATTAAAAATATCCTCCCCACTAACTCTCTACCAAAAGGAAGAGGAAGAGGAAGAGAGGAGGAGGAAGAAGATGATGATGATGATGATGATGATGATGATGATGAATAGTATTAGGAGGAAGATGAAGAGAAGGGAGAGGACCAGAGGTGGAAGAAATAGGAACGAATAATTGAAAAACGAAAAAAAATTAGAGTAATAAGGAAACAAGTACACATTCATAAAGGAGAAAGAGGAAAAGGAAGAGGAAGAGGAAGAAGAGGAAGAAGAGGAGGAAGAAGAAGAAGAAGAGGAGGAAGAAGAAGAAGAAGAAGAAGAAGAAGAAGAGGAAGAAGAAGAAGTGGAAGAGGAGGAGGAGGGAAGATGATTAGTGGGGAGGAAGAGGAGCAGAGGTGGAAAAATAGGAACGAATAGGATTGAAAAACGGGGAAAAGTTAGAGGAAGGAGGAAACAGGTAAAAATTCAAAAAGAAAAAAGAAGAAGAGGAAAATAAAGAAGAAGAAGATGATGATTAGTTAGGAGGAAGATGAGGAGGAGGAGGAGGAGGAGGAGGAGGAGGAGGAAGAGGAGTTGAAGTGGAAGGAAAAGAACAATAAGAAAACAACAAAATATACGATTAGGATTGAGGGAGTTTCAGGAGTAAAAAAAGGTAAGTAGGGAGGAGTAAGGGAAAGTTCAAAGTACAGAGGTGAGACTTGGAAGACGTTGAGGTGGAAGAAAGAGATGGTGAAGGATGAGGAGGAGGAGGAGTAGGATGAGGAGGAGAAGGAGGAGGAGGAGGAGGAGGAGGGGAAGAGGAACCACAGGTAGATGGAAATAGAAGGAGAAGGAAATGCCTGCTTCTGGAGAAGATAAGATAAGGAGGCAAGACGGAAGAGCTAGAAGAAGAAGAAAAGAAGGAAGAAGAAGAAGAAGAAGAAGAAGAAGAAGAAAGGAAGGGAGAGGTAGCCATGAATAAGTAACTAGGTTAGGAATTGAAAGAGACAGATTGTGTAGGGGCAACAAATAGAGAAAAATGAAAAAATTGGAGGGAGTTTGGACTGTAGGAAAGACTGACTGTGCCTCAAGGGTAGTAACTCAATTTCATTTCTTATTTCTCTCTCTCTATACTTCCTCTCACTCTCTCTCTCTCTCTCTACTTCCTCTCTTTCACTCTTTCTCTCACACACACACACACGGAGTGGATTAGATTGACAAATACAAAGGATAGACTGATCTTGTTGACCGAGCAAAGTGAGGTCTAAGATTCAAGTCGACAGTTTGGCATTTCTCATAATGTTTGAATGTTCAAATGTTAAAATGTTACTGAACATTAATTGTAGAGATTTTCATGCTCAATCTACTCCACTTGATTTCTTTGTTTCAATTGTATCTGAAGCCTGATAATTGGGAATCTATCTGCATTGATGGGGCGAAGCTCCTGAAATTTTTACAGATATGGGACTTGTGGCAGTTGATAGAGCTTATCAATGACATTTAGGTATGAATTTGATCAAAATCGTTGGAGTCGTTTTCGAGAAAATCGCGAAAAACCATGTTTTGTGACAATAATTTCACCATTATCCGCCATCTTGAATTGCATCAGATCGAAATTGTTCGTGTCGGATCCTTATATTGTAAGGACCTTAAGTTCCAAATTTCAAGTCATTCCGTTAATTGGGAGATGAGATATCGTGTACACAGACGCACATACACTCATACACACACACACATACATACCAATATTTGCTCAATCTTTTTCACTCGAAATTATTTGTTTAAATTGTATCTGAAGCCTGATAATTGGGAATCTAAAATCAAACTTTGAATAGATGGGGCAACGCTCCTGAAATTTTTACAGATATAGGACTAGTTGCAATTGATAGAGCTTATCGATGACTATTTTAGGTATGAATTTGATCAAAATCGTTGGAGCCATTTCCGAGAAAATCACGAACAACCCTGTTTTTGACAACATTTTCGCCATTTTAGCCGCCATCTTGAATTGCATTTGATTGAAATTGTTCGTGTAGGATCCTTATAGTGTAAGGACCATACGTTCCAAATTTCAAGTCATTCCGTTAACTTGCAGATGAGATATCGTGTACACAGACGCACTTACACTCATATACACACACACACACACACACACACACACACATACAGACCAATACCCAAAAACCACTTTTTTGGACTCAGGGGACCTTGAAACGTATAGAAATTTACAAATTGGGGTACCTTAATTTTTTCGGAAAGCAATACTTTCCTTACCTATGGTAATAGGGCAAGGAAAGTAAAAAGGAGCCTCCTTCATACGCCAATATTAGAGTTAAAATCAGACTATATAATTATTCATCATAAATCAGCTGACAAGTGATTACACAGATGTGTGGAGAAGCCAGTCTATTGCTGTATTTCCATAAGGTCTATAGTTGCAATCAGGTACTTGTGAATGAGAATACTGCGTGAGGTCTACTGTTCACAGAACAACTAGTATCACACATGTAACTAGTAGTTCTGTGAACAGTAGACCTCGCGCAGTTATAACGACGTCCCAAACCATAAGCACATCCACACTTATACACTAACTATTTATTTGATCAGATCATGCTTACACAAGATTTAATTATCATATAACGCTTTCCGGAATTTAGCGCGAGAAAACCAGAAGACATCTAGGCGCCCAGACGAGCTGTTATAAGTTCTTTGCATCCTATTTAATAGTGCATAAAAATTGCATTTAATGAGGCATGCAATTTATAGTCTACACAGCTGCTAATTTTTTACCAAGTTACATTGAGATATTGAATTGCATGCGTCATTGCATGCAATTTATAGTCAACTCGACAGCTGATTTATGATGAATAATTCTATAGTCGGATTTTCACTCTAATAATGACGTATGAAGGAGGCTCCTTTTTCCTTTTATTATCTTTTTGTGTAGTTGAGAAGTTGATATTGTGGTAATTATTCATATTGAATGAAAAAGACTAAGAAATTGTCAAAAAACCACTGATTTATTGATAATTAGAAAGACCGAAACCGGTCTTTCTAATTATCAATAAATCAGTGGTTTTTGACAATTTCTTAGTCTTTTTCATTCAATATTTTATATTATCCTTGAAATGCAAAATTTCCAAAAACCTTGTATATACGTCGACGCGCAATTAAAAAAGGAACATACCTGTCAAATTTCATGAAAATCTATTACCGCGTTTCGCCATAAATGCGCAACATATAAACATTTAAACATTAAGAGAAATGCCAAACCTTCGACCTGAATCTTAGACCTCACTTCGCTCGGTCAATAAATATTGCTTTTTAATACTGTATATACATAATAAATTGAAAATATATTGTGGCAACATATAAAGTTGCTCGATTTTAAATAAATATAAGTTGAATACAATATACGGTAGGATAGGTGCAGAGTATTTTTCAACAAATACTGCAATGCTACAAACCAATATTACGGGGTTGCCAAGTTTCTCCCAGAGGAGACTTCTATTGATACGAATAGGTAGAGGAGAAGAAGGTGGTGGAGGAGGAGGATGAGGAGGAAGAGGAGGAGAAATGTTAGCGACGGTGTTCTGGTGGAATTAATCACGGTTAAAATTTAACCGGCTGTTGTGCAACCGGCACAAAGACTTTCGAAATATACATCAATAATTTTGACATCATTACTTTCTTATTTATTAATTTATTTTATCTGTCGGATTCTTTATATTATTACCATTTTTTCTTCAGAAACTTGTTATTACAATGAGTATTACCAATATATTCACCCTTAAAGAGAAATAGAACGAAATTCATCCATATTTTACTATTCAATTTAAGGAGAAGAAGGAGGAGTTGAGAAGATTGATTGATTGATTGAGTACTTTATTTATGTAGATTACAATATACTGGCTTATACACTTATATACAATAGCTTACAATACAGCAAAATTATAGATGAATTTACATAATATAGACTAAGAAAATAATTATTGAACTGTATATAATATGAAAAAGTAATTTGTAATATAATAACTATAGATAATTATATTGTAATGCATCTACATAAATTGGCGGAGCTTTGGACATATCAATGTCCATTCTTCGGAAAGAATATTCAAAATATCCTCCCACTAACTCTCTACCAAAAGGAGAAGAAGGAGATGAAGAAGATGATTGAAAAGAAACACAAGGGAGAGAAGAATGAAAAAAGAATTAGAAGGAGGAAAATAAAGATCAGGATGTTCTTGAAAATGTCTGTCTTATCTAAAAAATTTTGAAACCACTTTTTTAATTTCTACCATCTTCTTAAGTTCAGAAGAAATATCGGGTCACCGAGCTTCGCTCGTTATTTATTTATTGATAAACAGAACACAATTCTTCAAAATGATTGGGGAAGGACTAACAGGCACAGCCCAAAACTGTTCCTTCCCCGAATTTTGATTTATACACATTTATAGTGTAAAGTATTCCAAAAAGTAGGTTATGTTCCATACACTTGAATTCAGGTCCAATTTTCAGTCTAAATATTTGAAAACATAAAAGTTCTAATTTAGATTGTTTACAAACCAAATTTAATAACAAAATAAACTCACTTAAAACTGTAAAATAATAATTCTTCCCCGAATTTTGATTTATACACTATAAATGGTCCAAAACTACGTTATGTTCCATACATTTGAATTCAGGTCCAATTTTCAGTCTAAATATTTGAAAACATAAAAGTTCTAATTTAGATTGTTTACAAACCAAATTTAATAACAAAATGAACTCACTTAAAACTGTAAAATAATAATTCTTCCCCGAATTTCGATTTATACACTATAAATGGTCCAAAACTAGGTTATGTTCCATACATTTGAATTCAGGTCCAATTTTCAGTCTAAATATTTGAAAACAGAAAAGTTCTAATTTAGAATGTTTACAAACCAAATTGAATAACACTCACTAATTACTTAAAACTGTAAAATAATGATTAACTTTGAATATTATGATATACCACGTCATGTCAACAAATGAGATTATTTTGATCGAATCTATTAAAATTTCTAGATTTCTTGCCAGTTACGGTAAGCTGATTGATTACACAGCTGATCTCCCACACAGGCACACGCATCTTCTGTTATCGACAGACGACGAAATTATCATCTGTTTTTCCAAGGTTGAATTATCCTTTTCATGTCCTTCAGCGAGTTATCCCAGGGATTTATTTATTTATTTATTTATTAGATAGAGCGAACAATACAATAGTCGGAAAAGAAAAAACAGGCTATTGCCCAAAACTTCTTCAATTTCCTGATTTTGTCACAAATCGTCCAAATATTATGTAGGTTATGTTACTTCAATTTCAACACCAAATCTTCAATCTGAAACTACGAGTCAGAATAAAACAAAGAATTTCAAATTTGAAAAGATTGATAATAAAACTTCCGTTAAAACAAAAACCAAACTTCAAATATTCACAAAATATAGAATAAAATCACTTAAATTTGAGCTCAAAATATCATTTTCACCATAGCTACAACAGCTAGGATGAGACCTAGTGCAATCGATTTTTTTATATCATAAACCTACTATGTTCCAAATTTCGTGAAAAACGTTAGAGCCGTTTTCGAGATCCTTTGGACATAAATAACCATAGACAAATATAAAAATACAGAAATTGCTCGCTTAATATAATAGGATATTTTTTAGTTAATTTTCGTATGTTTTTACTCACCTTTAGTGGCCTTGTAATGGTGACTGTTTCTATTGTTTGGGTTGGCGCCATCTTGTCGTCGCTGGGTCGACAAGAGCTGAAAAAAATTAATTAAAAATTATTAAAATTAATGGCACATTAAAAGACTTATTAGAGCTACAATAAAGGCAATAAGACAGGAAGCATAGACTAGTAGTTCTGTGAGCAGTAGACCTCGCGCTCAGTAAGTTACATTGACCTGTTGTAATGTTTTCTCAGAAATAATTAGATAATCTATCAATTTAAAATGTCTAGAAAAAATCCTAAATAAAAATAGAGCTTTCTGTCCTATCGTACCGTGACGTGTCGTCCCGGGATGTGAGTGTGAGCGCTGTTATCAGGTCGGCTGCAACTGTCTACAACGTTGATGGAAAGATACATTTTCAAGATGTTCAATGTTTTTGAACGGGTAGTATTATAGTCCACTAGACAGCTGATTTATGATGAATAATTCTATAGGCTGATTTCTACTCTAATATTGGCGTATGAAGGATTTTTACTCCTTTTTCCTATTATATTATCCTTGAAATGCAAAATTTCCAAAAAACCTTGTATATACGTTGACGCGCAATTTAAAAAAGAACATACCTGTCAAATTTCATGAAAATCTATTACCGCGTTTCGCCGTAAATGCGCAACATATAAACATTTAAACAATAAAAGAGAAAAGCCGAACCGTCGACTTGAATCTTAGACCTCACTTCGCTCGGTCAACTAGCTATTATTGCCAGTAAATTATCGGAATTAGAAATAGCACAAGTTTGAGTGCAAAATACAAAGTGATATCCTATTGAACCCTGGTTTGACAAGCGTTTATGAACAGCATATATTTGAGTACAAAATTGAGGAATTTTATCTGTTATCATGCAAAAATGTCAATTTGAACAATTTGAAGACTCATACAGCTTCTGAAAAGTCGAATTACACACTCTATGACTCGTAAATTTCTTCTAATTTATTTGCCCAGTATTGAATTTCAGAGATAACTGTTATCATCTTGTTCTCGGGTTTAAAAACAGCACATGTTTGAGAACAAAATACGGACATGATATCCTAGTGAATGTTGACGTTTAAAAATAGATTGAATTTGAGTACAGAATAGTGCTGGTATTTGAAACTATGCATAAATCAATAACTGTTATAATATTAGATTATATTAATTTATGTAGAAGACAATATTACAGGATAATTCAGGAATTCATAGCTGACTATTCAACGAATTTGACAAAATATGAAGTGGAAAATGATTGGTTGATATTTGGATGAATGCACATTGAATTGGGATAGTATAATATCGTGTTGTATCTACACTAATCGGCCCACTAACAACTCATAACCCTACAGTATGGACAAAGTATTGTGGAGAATGATTGGTTGATATTTGGATGGAATGCGCATTGAATTGGGATAATATAATATTGTGTGTATCTAAACTAATCGGCCCACTAACAACTCATAACCCTACAATATTGGACAAAGTATTGTGTGGAGAATGATTGGTTGATATTTGGATGGAATGCGCATTGAATTGGGATAATATAATATTGTGTTGTATCTATACTAATCGGCAAAGTATGAAGAAATGACCGTCCATTCTTGAATATTTTCCTCGGGCAATGAAATATAACGGATTATTTTGAACAATGATGAACAGTTGATATTACATCAATAAACCTGTATCAGCTACCGTTCATAGAAGGCATTGACAAGTCAGAAAATCGTCAACGCTGTCCTCCTATCTTTCTCCACTGCCATTATAACGTGGACCTCACTGTAGGAAATTGACTCCAAATTATTTTAAAACCAGCACATAATTGAGTGCAAAATAGATAAGACTACTACTATCTTGTTGAGAACTCCGCTATATTATGAACAGCGCCATTTTGAGAGCAAAATATTATTATATACTGACTTCACTTAAAACTGTGATCATTATTTTAATAGGAAGCCTATTTGTTATATACTAGTAGTTCTGTGAACAGTAGACCTCACGCAGTATTCTCATCCACAAGTACCTGATTGAAACTATAGACCTTATGGAAATACAGCAATAGACTGGCTTCTCCACACATCTGTGTAATCACTTGTCAGCTGATTTATGATGAATAATTCTATAGTCTGATTTTCACTCCAATATTGGCGTATGAAGGAGGCTCCTTTCTCCTTTTATATTATCATTGAAATGCAAAATTTCCAAAAACCTTGTATATACGTCGACGCGCAATTAAAAAAGGAACATACCTGTCAAATTTCATGAAAATCGATTACCGCGTTTCGCCGTAAATGTGCAACATATAAACATTTAAACATTAAGAGAAATGCCAAACCGTCGACTTGAATCTTAGACCTCACTTCGCTCGTTCAATAAGGAATACTGACATTTCCAAGTGAATGTTACTATAGTGAGGTCCACGTTATAATGGCAGTGGAGAAAGATAGGAGGACAGCGTTGCCGATCCTCAGTCTTGTCAATGCTATAGACGGTAGCTGATACAGGTTTATTGATGTAATATCAACTGTTCATCCTCGTTTAAAATAATAATTATATTTTATTAGGCCAGAAATCATATTCTCAATTATTTCATAATGAATTTTCATAATTTAGATATTTTGTTAATCTATATATAATAAAAGCGAAATGGCACTCACTCACTGACTGACTCACTCACTCACTCACTCACTCACTCGCAGTACTAAAAATCTACCGGACCAAAAACATTCAAATTTGGTAGGTATGTTCAGTTGGCCCTTTAGAGGCGCACTAAGAAATTTTTTGGCAATATTTTAACTCTAAGGGTGGTTTTTAAGGGCTTAAAGTTCGTCTTTTAGCATGTATATTCTTCTTCTCCCAATCTCTTAATTATAATTGAAATTTCCATATCATATATCATATGTTACTATAGAACTATAATCTAGATAGAGTACCTCTTCGAAACAGTTGTTAACTGGCAACTAAATTAATAATTTTGTCAGGTTGGCATTAAGTTGAGTTCACTTAGTTAGGTTGGCACCAAGTTGAAGATTTAAATGCATTTATCGCGGAAAAATTGATTGGGCACTGCTACTTCAATCCTGGGGATATTATAAAATAGCCGTCAGGCTCGCTTCGCTCGCCATATCCGATTAGCCCGACTGGATTGTCCTAACATATGATAAAATGCTCAAATGAAAAATGCAGGCGAGCGAAGCGAGCCTGCTGATTTCATTCTTGGACGATCCAGTCGGGGGTCCAGGGGGCGGAGCCCCCTGGCTAGACGGATATGGCGAGCGAAGCGAGCCTGACGGCTAGTTAATTATAAATTCTACATTGTAAAAGACGATTTGGCAACAGAGCATATCGAGAAAGAGATAACTCTATCCGCTAATCAGATGCTGACTTGTAACGTGGACCTCACTATAGAACAAGAACAACCACAACATGATACAGTATCAACACAATATGATACAGTATCAACACAATATGATACAGTATCATCTCAACTTGATACACAACACTATGATTTGATACATTCGCTATCTGCTTTGTGGAATGATAGACAAGGACAGAAATACCATTGCTTATCAAATACTGTCATTATAACGTGGACCTCACTATAGAACAAGAACAACCACACATGATACAGTATTAAACCAATATGATACAGTATCATCTCAACTTGATACACAACACTATGATTTGATACATTCGCTATTTGTTTTATTGAATGATAGACAAGGATAGCAACACCAATGTCATCAAATACTGCCATTATAACGTGGACCTCACTATATATAGTGATAATATATCTTCATAAACCTTGAACCTCCGTATTACCGCTATTGTCATTTGTCAGTGATAAGAAATAAAAATTAATTTTTTTTGCAATGAATTTATAAATTTTTCTTCTATTAATGAGGGTAATAGCCATAGAAACTTTGAGCTTTTAAATGATTGAATATCGGGGGTCCGAGCTTCGCTCGTTATTTTTATTTATTGATAAACAGAACACAATTCTCTAAAATGATCTTGTTTATATTTCACAGCTGGCTATACGTCATCTTATGAATTTCGGGGATGCGATATTTTGATTTTTCACATACTCACCCGCTCACTCACTTTTTTACTATCCACAGCTGTTTCAGCCAAGGATGAATTATCCTTCTAATGTCGTTCAGCGAGTTTTCCCAAGGATGAGACCAAATGCAATCGAATCTTTATATCATAAACCTACTATGTTCCAAATTTCGTGAAAATCGTTAGAGCCGTTTTCGAGATACGTTAAACATAAATAACCAGATATATCCAGAAATTTCTCGCTCAATTTAATAGGATTTGACTAACATTGGTGTTGCTATCCTTGTCTATCATTCCACAAAGCAGATAGCGAATGTATCGAATCATAGTGTTGTATATCAAGTTGAGATGATACTGTATCATATTGTGTTCATACTGTATCATGTTTTGGTTGTTCTTGTTCTATAGTGAGGTCCACGTTATAATAGCAGTATTTGATTAACATTGATGTTGCTATCCTTGGCTATCATTGCACAAAGCAGATAGCAAATGTTTCAAATCATAGTATTGTGTATCAAGTTGGGATGATACTGTATCATATTGTGTTGATACTGTATCATGTTGTGGTTGTTCTTGTTCTATAGTGAGGTCCACGTTATAATGGCAGTATTTGATTAACATTGGTGTTGCTATCCTTGGCTATCATTGCACAAAGCAGATAGCAAATGTTTCAAATCATAGTATTGTGTATCAAGTTGAGATGATACTGTATCATATTGTGTTGATACTGTGTCATGTTGTGGTTGTTCTTTTTCTATATTGAGGTCCACGTTATAAAATCATCACCTGATTATCATTGGTGTTGTTATCTTTGTCTATCATTCAACAAAACAGATAGCGCAATCCTTTTCTAACTCTGGACTGCTGACAAATTAATAGCCATACGTGCAACCGAGCTTTACAACTTATAAATATTTATTGATTTTTTTCAAATTTTTTTGTTAAACTTACCGTATATCGTTGAGTTCTATAGAGTTCAGTGTTGCGGTTATCAACGTCACGTCACAGTTATCGGGTAACAGTTACTAGTAACTGTCACGGTTATCGCGCGGTAACAGGTATCGTGAAGAAGTTGTCACTGGCTGTTAGACAAACAAACAAAAAACAGGGATGCGTATTAGTGGTTAGTCACAAAAAGCAAAACACAACATCAAAAAACAAACATTATTTATTGTGAAAGTCTATAATAAAAGTGAACTAACAAAATACAAAATCAAATACACACATTAACTAAGATTGTTAGAGAAAATTAGAACCAAAATTCAGCACACAAAATAGAAAATTAAATGAAAAAAATAAACACAATTAGGCTCAACTGACACTTGGGCGACTCAGGTGGAGAAGAGACTGGACTCTAGTGGAGAGCATGTGTTTCCAAATGGTGACGTCGCGGAGACTATAGTTAGGTCCACGTTATAATGGCAGTGGATAAAGATAGAAAAATAGCGATGCCGATTCTCTGAATTGATCAATTATATTTCTACACTGTCGAAAACATAATTGGCATCGTTTTGGATAGTACCACCGGCTTTGTGGAATGATAGACAAGGATAGCAAAACCAAAGTTGATCAAATACTGTCATTATAACGTGGACCTCACTATAGAATCGACAGGTCTGAGTGTCACCATTTGGCAACACATGCTCTTCACTAGAGTCCAGTCTCTTCTCCACCTGAGTCGCCTAAGTGTCAGTTGAGCCTTATTGTACACAGATGTAATAACTTATGTAAATTGATACAGTCGCATATAATAAACAATAATTGTTTGTAAAATGCAAGTTAGTAGCAACTATGATTAAGTGCAATAGTGAAGCAATTCTTATTAACTTAGTAAGAAGATGGTAGAAAGTAAAAACAGTGGAATCAAAATTAATTTTTTAATTTAAGATAAGACAGAAATTTTTAAGAACATTCTAATCTTTATTTTCCTCCTTCTAATTCTTTTTTTATTCTTCTTTCCCTTGTGTTTCTTCTCAATCATCTTCTCCATCTCCTTTATATTCTTCTTCCCAACTCCTCCTTCTCCTTCTCCTCCTCATCGTCTCCCTCATTTCCTTTTACTACTAATGACCCCCAACAACTTATAAGGAAGAGACCCTTTACCTTATCTCATTTCTTCTTCTTCTTCTTCCTCTTCTTCTTCTTCATTTTTATTTTTCTTCTTCTTTTCTTCTTCTTTTGCCTTCTTTGTCATCACTGCTACCTTCTTCTTCTTCACTTTTTTGCTCTTCCTTCAACAATACCTTCTCAATTACCTCTCCACTCTATATCTCATATTCTTCCTCTTCTCCATCCTCACTCTCTCTCTCTTTTTCATCAATCAATCTACTATTTATTTTAATATGTTTCACCATCTTCTTCTTCTCCTATTTTCTCTTGTCATCTTCATCTCCTTTCTCCTTTTTCTCCTATCTTCTTCTTTTTCTCCTATCTTCTTCTTCTTCTTCTTCTTCTCATTCACCTCCAGTGTTCTTCAGTAAAGTTCTTATCTCCCTCCTATTTCATTTCGGCCTCCCATCATTGCACCACTCGTATCTCTTGTCTCTCACTCACCCACTCTCATCACTCCCTCTCTCTCTCTCTCTCTCTCTCTCTCTCTCTCTCTCTCTCTCTCTCTCTCTCTCTCTCCTCTCTCTCTCTCTCTCTCTCTCTCTCTCACTCACTAAGGGTTGTCTGGTAGAGAGAACCAGGAGTCCTAACTCCGCCCTAATAAAGGCATATAATCAATCAATCAATCACTCTCTCTTACAAAACAAGGCATAGGCCTATAATCAATCAATCAATCTCTCTTTCTTACTCTCTCTCTCTCTCCCACCCTGGTATATTTTGGTAGAGAGTTAGTGGGGAGGATATTTTTAGTATTCTTTCCGAAGAATGGACATTGATATGTCCAAAGCTCCGCCAATTTATGTACATGCATTACAATATTATCTATAGTTATTACAAATTGCTTTTTCATATCATATACAGTTCAATAACTATTTTCTTAGTCTATATTATGTAAATTCATCTATAATTTTGCTGTATTGTAAGCTATTGTATAATATTGTAATCTACAAAAATAAAGTACTCAATCAATCAATCAACCCTCTCTCTCTTACATGTTCAACTTAGTTACTAGCTGATATAAAATATTCATACATATCCTCTCTCTCATACACTCTCTATGATTGAAAATCAGATTCTCCATCTCATTTCAACTAAGATAGCCTAACTAATCAGAGACCAAAATTGTATGTATTGTAACATACATAAATAAAGAAATCTAATCTAATCTCTCTCTCATACACTCTCTATGATTGAAAAACAGATTCTCCATCTCATTTCAACTAAGATAGCCTAACTAATCAGAGACCAAAATTGTATGTATTGTAACATACCGTACATAAATAAAGACATCTAATCTAATTTCTCTCTCATACACTCTCTATGATTGAAAATCAGATTCTCCATCTCATTTCAACACTAAAGATAGCCTAACTAATCAGAGACCAAAATTGTATGTATTGTAACATACCGTACATAAATAAAGACATCTAATCTCTCTCTCTCTCTCTCTCTCTCTCTCTCTCTCTCTCTCTCATACACTCTCTATGATTGAAAATCAGATTCTCCATCTCATTTCAACACTAAAGATAGCCCAAATCTAATCAGAGACCAAAATTACCTTGATAGCTATATGGTGAGACTCATTTCAAACTGTGAGCATTGATTTGAATGGGAAGCAGTGATGCTATCTCATATAAGGAATGCTGTTAGTATAACATGAATCTCCCATTGGGTGAACTTAGTGGACTCAAGTAGTTATGGATATAGAGCATATCCTAATGACTTCTGGGTTCCTACTAATGAGTTATTAATGACTTTACAAAGTCAAGTTTTGGAGTACTTTCCTGTTTTGGAGATTGTCGACTTTTTTATCGATAAATTGCCTGCTTCGATAGTCCTATATATTACCAATATTATATTTTTTTAGGGCTACTTTTAATATAAATAATTTAAAAGGGTACTGAGATTTAAATTTTTACTAGCCGTGAGGCTCGCTTCGCTCGCCATATCAGTCTAGCCAGGGGGCTCCGCCCCCTGGACCACCGACTGGATCGTCCAAAAATGAGATCAACGGGCTCGCTTCGCTCGCCTGCATGTAGACCTCAGCGGAACCTCTGTACCGAATTCTGGACCCCCGACTGGATTGTCCAAAAATGAGATCAACGGGCTCGCTTCGCTCGCCTGCATGTAGACCTCAGCGGAACCTCTAGGTACCGAATTCTGGACCCCCCGACTGGATTGTCCAAAAATGAGATCAACGGGCTCGCTTCGCTCGCCTGCATGTAGACCTCAGCGGAACCTCTGTACCGAATTCTGGACCCCCGACTGGATTGTCCAAAAATTAGATCAGCGGGCTCGCTTTGCTAGCCTGCATGTAGACCTCAGCGGAACCTCTGTACCGAATTCTGGACCCCCGACTGGATTGTTCAAAAATGAGATCAACGGGCTCGCTTCGCTCGCCTGCATGTAGGCCTAGACCTCAGCGGAACCTCTGTACCGAATTTGAACGTATTATGTCAATTTGATCTCGAAAAACACCTGTTACTAGTCTATATCGGCGTATCATTGGCGAACGAAATTCTTCCACCTCAGCTAAACCTGTGTACTGATTTTTTTTTAATATATTTCCATCAATTATTGAAAAAGGTGAGGAAACGCAGAAAAGCTGAGAAAACGCTAATTTTGGCTAATTGGATAAATTGGTATTTAGGAGGTCCTGGATAAATGCATTTCAATCTTCAACTTGGTGCCAACCTAACAAAGTCAACTCAACTCAATGCCAAAATGACAAAATTTTTAATCTAGTTACCAGAACAACTGTTTCGAAGAGGTAGATTATAGTTTCTCTAGATTATAGTTCTATATTAACATATGGTATGGACATTTTTCAATTATAATTAAGAGAATAAGAAGAATATACATGCTAAAAGACGAACTTTAAACCCTTAAAAACCACCCTTAGAGTTAAAATATTGCCAAAAGATTTGTTAGTGCGCCTCTAAAGGGCCAACTGAACATACCTACCAAATTTGAACGTTTTTGGTCCGGTAGATTTTTAGTTCTGCGAGTGAGTGAGTGAGTCAGTCAGTCAGTCAGTGAGTGCCATTTCGCTTCTATATAGATTTAAATTTTTTTAAATGGGACAAACTGGGTTGACGACAAACTAGGTCCTTTTCTCGACCCAGCTTGTCGCCTCATGCACACGACAAGCCAAGGAACGAATCCTTACACGGCTTCAACATTCCACAAATTTTCTTGTTCTATTCTCTGTGAAAAGATTTTTCCACTTGGTATTTTTTGGAATTTTTCCACCCAATATTTTATATTTATTATCAATATAAAGGATGAATATTTTATATCAGCTAGTAACTAAGTTGAACATGTATTATTTTCTATTATTTTCACTCCAAAACTTATAGTACATTCGAAAATGATAGCCCAAAATCAGTATTTTTTAAAATCAAAATTTTTTATTCACAATTTAATGCAATTGAGGGTCCTGCCAAACCTGAAGGTTTTTCGATAGGTAATAATTATTACTCATATAGGCCTATACCAATATATATCATTTGGGGCATTGAAAAGGCTTCATCAATTTCTCAACTCAAAATCAATTTTTAAAGCTGATTGTCAATTTATTTATGCAATATTCAATATTAATCAGTTCCAGAAAAATGAGTAGTCGATTTAGTTATACAATTCAATATTACTCAGTTCCAAAAAATCAGAAAAATTACAAAAATAATATAGATTTGATAAAAAATGCACAAGACTTTTTAATTATAAGCCAATTTGCAATATATCCCCAACAATTTTGAGGTTTTGGAATTACTTTCCTGGTTTGAAAACTCGGTTTAAACGGAGAATTAATGTCAGCTGTTCGTTAAACCCCAGATGAAACACATTATAATAAATGTGAACATATCTACAAGTAAACGTAGATGGCCCAGAAACTTCCATAATGTTTGTCAGGAAATATTCTTGTTAGTTTCATCAACCAGTTCCAAAAATCCAAAAAGATTTACAAAAATCCTATCAAGATCTGATAATGGACGTATCCCTATCAACTCAGCAAATCAATACCAGATTTTGAACCCTTTACATGAACCATCCCAACCTAACCAAAAATTCAACTCTTCCAGCAAGATAACTCGGTCAATTCCCAAAAAAGGGCATCAAAATTTCATCCAGAGCTGTTGCGTTTCATCGTGATTGCATATAATCATGAAAATAGTCCAGAGCTGACTCAGAATCAACTGTCTATTTATAGATCTGACCTCATTCCGAGCAGAAATAGTGATGAAACTTGAGATCTGATTGTTGGAGATTGATGTTTACTGATGGATATTTGGAGAATGTTTTTCAATCTGTGAATATTTTTTATGTTTTATTACAAGAGGTTAGGTTGACCTACATTTTTGTGGATGACTAAGAACGGGCAGACATTATGGTTATGTTCAGGCAATGTAAACAATATAGGTCATGGCAAAATAATTTGGATTATTTACCTTTCGCGATGGTATTCCTCCACGACAGAATCGGAGTCAAATTCACTGAAATCGGGCAGAGAATCACCGTCAAAACTGAAATTACCCAGAACACTGCTACGAGAATTGGATTTCATTTTGGTTTTGGGGAAAATAATTTTGGAGAACTACTGAAACTGAAGGCTAATGGTTGACTACCATTGCAAGGAGATTTAAAACTGGAGGGAACACACAGCACTTTTCACACTTCACACACACAATAGAGTCGTAGTTCGCATGCGATTTCTAAAGGGTGTTGTGTTTATGTAAATTGAAAAGAAACTACGCCCGATTATAAATTATCACATAAACTTTCTTCGCGAATGAATCGTTCTCAGGAAATCAACAGAGCTCAAAACACGAACACCAACAGCAAATCCCAATCCTAAACAGAATAGCCAACAACGGAAGTTTTAAAACGAGGATGGTAATGCTACCTGGTGGTGAAATTTTATACTAAAATATGCGCCAAAGATTAAGAATTTTATTGTTAGGAGAATTAACATGTTTTTCAACCTAAATCTGTTCTTAAAAAGCAATAAATTACAAGATTTATTCTAGGATTTGGCTTGATTTGTATGTAAGATATCTGCGATAGAATTTGTTGACTTTTCTAAAGCTTTTGATTCAAAACTGATGAGATTTCTTGCAGTTTTGGTTGAAAATCCCAGTTGAATAAGATGGATTTTGAATAGGAAATATTACTTTTTTTGATGATTTATGTTGGGAAATGAAAATTGCAGAGGAATGAAGTAAGAGAACATAATTGTCAAGGGAGTTCTACAAGGTACAGTGTTGGGTCCAATGTTTTAGGTAATCTATAGGGTATTTTGTCTGTTGCAAACTATGTGGGGTACCGTACTTGGTCAAAAATCTTATTTTATTTCGTATTTTGAAAAGATAGCAAGTTTAAATTGGCTTGATAAATTTAAATATTTGTCAAGGCAGTTCTACAAGGTACAGTGTTGGGTCCAATATTTTTGGTAATTTATAGGGTATTTTGTCTGTTGCAAACTATGTAAGGTACCTACTTGGACAAGATTCTAATTTCATTTAGTATTTTGAAAGGTTTTTTCTGAAAAGATAGCAGGTCTAAATTTGCTTGATAAATTTATTTAGATACAAAAAACAAATCATGAAAATTAATGGGGAATGGCCAACAGGTGATACTATTTAAGAATGCAATTCGTCCATTCTTTCAAGAATGATAATGTTTGAAAACTTTTATCAACCTTATATCTGTAACCATTATTGTAGAAATCTGAAACATTTTAAACAGTCCATTTAACTTGTTCCCCATATCAGTTCACCTGTTCTACCAAGTTGTAGACGATTTCTATCTTGAATATACAAGTTAGGAATACTGTGCACGATGGTGAGGTATAAAAAGATGTTTCATGAATCCTTGTATAGTTTAAATAAAAATTTATAGAACAGTACAGGTATCAAAACAGGTGACGTCTTTTTTCATCAAGCTCATAGGACTCTATCCATTTCTTAGATTACCACAAATTTTGCAAATTCTTGGAAATAATCTAGGCTATAATTTCATAGGAAAATACACAACAATAACAAAACGAATTTATTCGAAACGGCATTTAATAGGCATATTATTGCTTTATTATACAAGGCAATACAATATTTGAGACCAAGAAATTAATCAATTTATTCATTTTTAACACTAGTTGCTTCTAGTAACAGAAACTAAGTAATTATTTTATTACAATAATAATAAGTTATGATCGTGATCGAATTTTATATAAGATGAAGATGAATTGAATGTAATTTATTTGAATTTTCTTGGCCCTTGTATTTACATAACTTAATATATGTAGGAGAAGGTTATAATAATATTAGATTCAATTTTATAAGGTACGAAAAAACCACGCTTTCTAGTGAATTTCTGTTCTATTAGTCAGAAATTAAAATATTATTAGTTCTTATGGGACTCTTCACACATATCAAACTAATGCTTGTTGTCTATGTATGAAAACCTCCATAATAAACAATGGAATTGTTTCAAATCATCATCAGAACCATAGAGAAAATAGAGCATAAGTAGATTCATATTCCACGGAAAAGGTCGTTAATGTTCCAAATTTCGAGACGATTTTTTGTGAACTCAGGCCGATTACTGTCGACAACTGTCTACAGTTGTCTATTATTACTGTTTTGGCCGTGTGATTTTCTTCTCCGATTACTGTCGACTACAGTCTATTATTAGTGTGTTGTTGGGAGTGTAAGAAGGGCACAGTATGAGAGACTACCGTACCAGCGTCACATAGCTTCACCAAAAACAACTACTAGGACTATCGGCTTTAGTTAACACTCACATTTGCAACATAGACACCCTATACACTGTCTATTATTAGTGTGTTGTTGGGAGTGTGAGAGTGTAAGAAGGGCACAGTATGAGAGACTACCAGCGTCACATAGCTTCACCAAAAACAACTACTAGGACTATCGGCTTCAGTTAACACTCACATTTGCAACATAGACACCCTATACACTGTCTATTATAAGTGTGTTGTTGGGAGTGTGAGAGTGTAAGAAGGGCACAGTATGAGAGACTACCAGCGTCACATAGCTTCACCAAAAACAACTACTAGGACTATCGGCTTCAGTTAACACTCACATTTGCAACATAACGCTCCTTTACCAAGGTGTATCACCATAAATGATATTGTATCAACACAATATGATGAAGTATCATCTCAACTTGATACCAACACCATAATTTGATACAAAACTTCCAAACTTTGAACATAGATTCATTAGAAAGCAGGAATTTTTAGCAGAAATACTACCGATGTACCATATTTTTCAATAATACAACTTATGTACACTATAGAATGAAAACTGGATTGATTTTGTAAACATGTTTGAAATAATACAAAATTATAGATTAAAAATTATATGAAATTTATTACAACTAGAGGCATCATTCCATGATTATCAACTATTTACTTTACAATATAATTCCATCATCAAGATACTATGCGATTAAACTTTAATCATTTGAAAATACAGCAACAAAATACCAAATCGTGTTCAGAAAATTGCTCTGAAATAATGTTATCATCAAGACAAAGTCATTACTATGAGATTGGAATTTATCATTTTTGAAAACATAGCAACAAATTATCAAACCGTGTTTAAAAAATTGCTCTGAAATAATGTCATCATCAAGACAAAAAAAAAAAAACGAAGACATTACTAGGAGATTGAAATTTAATCATTTGAAAATATAGCAATAAAATTCAAAGCGTGTTCAAAAAATTGCTTTAACTAAACACACTGTATGACAATTTCAAAAAAAAAACAATAGTTCAATGGAAAGTAACAGTTCATTCATTACTATGAAATAAATTCAAATACGTGCTAAATATAAATCATCTCATTATAGGAAATTGTTCAATATAGTTTCAAAAAATTGCTCCAACTACACTCTGTATGAAAACTGAGACCTGAGACCTGTATGACAATATTTTAATAATTAATTCAAATACGTGCTAAATATAAATCATCTCAGTATAGGAAATTGTTCAATATATAGTTTCAAAAAATTGCTCCAACTACACTCTGTATGACAACTGAGACCTGAGACCTGTATGACAAGTGCGACCTGAAAACTCTGACATCTGAGCTGAGTCAACCAGGTTACTCGATATTATTATTATATTGAAACCCCAATAAATCAATGAAAAATAGTAACAATTAATTCATAACTATGAAAGAAATTCATTCATAAATACGAGCTAAATTATCTCAGTATAGGAAATTGTACAGTGTTGATACATGAAAGTTCAGTTATCTTTCATTATTCCACTTTTACAGTAATCTTAATAGATCATTATTTGCTTATTTCTCTCATCTTCAGGTAATGATTTAGGCCTGCCGCAAAGTAGACCCACGAAAAGCAACCCACGCCTTGGGATGTTTTGTAAACCATTGCTGTAGAATTATTCATAATCAATCAGCTGACAAGTGGTTTATTCATTGCATACACAGATGTCTAGAGAATTGCTATAGTGAGGTCCACGTTATAATGGCAGTGGATAAAAGATAGGAGAATATCGATGCTAATTCTCTGCATTAATTAATTATATTTCAACACTGTCAAAAACATAATCAACATCTCAGTACTCCTTTTCTTTATATTTATATTACAAGTAGCCCTATACAGAAAAGAGATAATAATTGACATCGTTGTGGACCTAGAAAAGGATAATACCACCGTCTTTGTCGAATAATAGACAAGGATTGCAAAACCAAATTTGATCAAATACTGTCATTATAACGTGGACCTCACTATAGGCTTCTCTAGACATCTGTGTATGCAAATGAATAATCCACTTGTCAGCTGATTGATTATGAATAATTCTATAGTAATGGTTTACAAAACATCCCACGGCATGGATGCTTTTCGTGGATTAGCGTGAGTCTACTTTTTGCGGCGGGCATAAGGCCAGTTAGTCAAGACAAGACATGATCAGACACGTTTAGTCACAATACTTCACATAGCTGCTTATGACGCAACTCACACTGATTAGTCATTGCAATTAGACATGTCTTCATAAGCAACTATGTGAAGTATTGTGACTAAACGTGACTAGTCTTGTCTTGACTAATCGGTGTTTAGGTCTAACTGTTGGAGTGTTCTGATAGTTAACTGTTGTCTAACTAATAGATTAGTCATTAAACAATAAATAATAATTGGCGATTAAAAAATTTGAGAGAAAAACTCTTAATGTGAAAATCTGACAAAAAAACTTGAAATTTCAAACGATGTATATATAAACGATTATATATTTCCTTAAATATTATTCTTCCAATCATCGATGTTAAGTCTGATGTTTCTCCTCCAAATCAAAATATTTTGCAAACTAGCTTTGAAAACATGCAATTTTAGAGGAAGATACACTATTTTTTCGAAAATACAACCATTCCTTCCAAAGAAGAAATGTGTAACAGCATAGGCACCTCTAATAAAAGGCCCCGGCCTACTATATTGCAACGTCGCAGTGTTGTAGGCCTAGAATCTAATACATGATTGGTGAAAAAGATCAGCTGGTATTTTTTTAAATCTTTTTCACCAATCATGTATTCGATTCTAGGCCTACACAGTGACGTTGCAATATCGTAGGCCGGGGTCTTGTATTAGAGGTGCCTATGCTGTTACACATTTCTGTAATATGTATGATTATGGTAATGTATGTTCAACAATAAAAATTTGCCCAAAATAGTGTGTGAATTAAGTTATCATTTACATAACCTCTAGACTGTGTATTCCAAACTAAGGTTTAAAGCAGTTTTGGGCGAATGCCTGTTGTTTTTACCTGTATTGTATCTATTGTCTATGGATAAATGTTATCATAGAAATGATAAGACAATTTAGCAGTTACACTAGGCTACTGAAACGTTTTTACTGAATTTGTAATAATTTATTATCATCAATAAATGATAGAAGGAATATTAATAAATTTATAAAATTTAGGAGGAGAGCAGTTTTGGGCTGAGCCTGTTTCTATCTCCCATTTATATGATTTGTAATAATTGTATTAATAAATATTATAAACAGAAAACCCGAATCAATGTTTGTAAAAATCTTTGTATTTAACCGATGCTACTGTATAATCTACGAGGGTAAAGCTGTGTTTACATCAAAGTTATAAACAAAATGTTAATAACATAATCCTTATAGATTCTATTAGATTGAACATAACTTATCATACACATAATGAACATATGTTTTTGTCAAGTTCCGTTCAATCTAATAGAATCTATAAAGATTAAGTTTGGTGTAAACGTAGCTTGAATCAATTATTATCCGCAATGTAGGTATATTTCATTAGTGTTTACAACTGGGCTAGTTTGAAACAGCTATTTCAATTCCATCATCACTAGCAAGCTGTCAATTATCGCAGTTAGACTCAACTCACACTTACGCGACTCAGGTGGAGAAGAGACTGGACTCTAGTGGAGTGCATGTGTTTCCAAATGGTGACGACGCGGAGACTAGAATCGACTGGTCTGAGTGTCACCATTTGGAAACACATGCTCTCCACTAGAGTACAGTCTCTTCTCCACCTGAGTCACCTAAGTGTAAGTTGAGCCTAAGAGTGTAAGAAGGGCACAGTATGAGAGACTACCAGCGTCACATAGCTTCACCAAAAACAACTACTAGGACTATCGGCTTCAGTTAACACTCACATTTGCAACATAGACACCCTATACACTGTCTATTATTAGTGTGTTGTTGGGAGTGTAAGAGTGTAAGAAGGGCACAGTATGAGAGACGACCAGCGTCACATAGCTTCACCAAAAACAACTACTAGGACTATCGGCTTCAGTTAACACTCACATTTGCAACATAGACACCCTATACACTGTCTATTATTAGTGTGTTGTTGGGAGTGTAAGAGTGTAAGAAGGGCACAGTATGAGAGACGACCAGCGTCACATAGCTTCACCAAAAACAACTACTAGATCTATCGGCTTCAGTTAACAATTTGTCAATTTATTGTGAGTTGAGCCAAACAGTGCTACCAACATGAACAGAAATACGGATAATAACTGACTCACCCTCGTATGATTTTGCATCTATACTATACAAATTTTACAACACAATTTAGATCAAAACTAAGTTTACAAGAGTCCTCCACAAATACAGCCCTGCGGAACTCCACAGCTTCTTTCTCAACTAAAAATTTCAAGTCCTTCGCCCCAAACACAATAATTATCAAGTCCTTCCACCAACGGTCACCCATCCACCATCAACACGGCCTGAGCGTGACGAGTGGTGAGTTTGGATGTCCAGTCTGCTCTGGGATATCTGGATGTTCTCGTAGCTGAACGTTTGTCAGTCCATCTAGTTCTCCACCAGTCTGCTCCTGGTAAACTTCTATGATGTCGTCATTAGTCATTTCTAATTGCTTGGGCGTGTCTTCATCACTGATACGCCTCCCATCAAACAGGAACCTTAGTGAAGATGCTGGGACCGCCTGCAAAATTAGAGTTTAGTTTAGTTTAATTTTCGTCATATAACACTACAGAATTAAGGAAAGCTTGGTAGTATATGACACGACAAAAATATTGAGTACAGTACTCAAAAAAAGTAATTGACCGAGCGAAGTGAGGTCTAAGATCCAAGTCGACGGTTTGGCATTTCTCTTAATGTTTAAATGTTTATATGTTGCGCATTTACGGCGAAGCGCGGTAATAGATTTTCATGAAATTTGACAGGTATGTTCCTTTTTTAATTGCGCGTCAACGTATATACAAGGTTTTTGGAAATTTTGCATTTCAAGGATGATATAAAAGGAAAAAGGAGCCTCGTTCATACGCCAATATTAGAGTAAAAGTCAGACTATAGAATTATTCATCATAAATCAGCTGACAAGTGACTACACAGATGTATGGAGAAGCCAGTCTATTGCTGTATTTCCATAAGGTCTATAGTTTCAATCAGGTACTTGTGGATGAGAATACTGCGTGAGGTCTACTGTTCACAGAACTATTAGTATAACACTACAGAATGAAGCAAAGCTTGGTAGTATATGACACGACAAAAATATTGAGTACAGTACTCAAAAAAAGTAATAATAAAGAGAGAATAAGAAGAAAATTAGAACATACAAACGAGTTAAGAATATGCTTGCAAAAAAATGTTTACACGCGCCAACAGTTGAAGCTTTCCTCAAAACTGTACGGAGATGCATCGATCAATTTAGCTTTTATTGCATTCTTAAACCTTTCTGATCAGATTAGAAAGTGGAATCTGAAAAATATTCTTTTATTGATTCATACAAAACGATACGGTACATCATCAAAGTGATGGGGAGAGAAAAAAGGTAGCCTTGTGCTATTCCTCTCCCAATTCAGATAAGGTTACACATAGCCCGAAATAGGTCAAGTCTTGTAGTTGTTCACTTCACAACATTTATTGATTTTAATTCTTTAATTGATTCGAATACAATAAGTACGGTACATCATCAAAATGATAGGGATAGAAAAAATAAGGAAACCTTGTACTATTCCTCTCCCAAATTTAGATAAGGTTACACATAGTCCGAAATAGGTCAAGTCTTGTAGTTGTTCATTTCACAAAATTTTCAGTCCTATCATTTTCACAAAGTATATTTTTTAAATTATTGGTTGATATTCGGTTGAAATGCGCATTGAATTGGGATGATTCCAAGGCCCGCCGCAAAGTAGACTCCACGAAAAGCAACCCACACCGTGGGATGTTTTGTAAAGCATTGCTATAGAATTATTCATAATCAATCAGCTGACAAGTTGATTATTCATTGCATGCATTACAGATGTCTGGAGAAGCCTATAGTGAGGTCCACGTTATAATGACAGTATTTGATCAACTTTGGTTTTACTATCCTTGTCTATCATTCGACTAAGCCGGTAGTACTATCCTTTTCTTGGTCCACAACGTTGCCAATTATGTTTTTGACAGTGTAGAAATATGATTAATTAATGCAGAGAATCGGCATCGCTATTCTTCTATCGTCATCCACTGTCATTATAACGTGGACCTCACTATAGCAATGGTTTACAAAACATCCCACAGCGTGGGTTGTTTTTCGTGGATTAGCGTGGGTCTACTTTGCGGCGGGCCTAAGGGATCAACTGTCAAAGTATCAACTGTTGACTTCAAGATTCTAGATATTTTGGTAATATATCAAACATAGTATTGTATGATCTTTGCATATTTGTTGATTTATATAATAGAGAAAAGATAGCAAAACAAGATATGCCATGGTTTGTAGAATTCATTCAAAGTTTGAAGTAATGTATCAAATCATGATGTTGTGTATCAAGTTGAGATCATACTGTATCATGTGTGTTGATATTGTATCATTAAATGCGCATTGAATTCGGATAGTATAATATTGTGTTGTATCATACATAGAAGATACCATAAGAAGATATGCCATGGTTTGTTGAATTCATTCAAAGTTTGCAAGTTTTGTATCAAATTATGGTGTTGTGTATCAAGTTAAGATGAAACTGTATCATATTGTGTTGATACTGTATCATTTGTAGTTATATGTCATAGTATAGGGCGTTTATGTTGCAAATGTGAGTGTTAACTGAAGCCGATAGTCCTAGTAGTTGTTTTTGGTGAAGCTATGTGACGCTGGTAGTCTCTCATACTGTGCCCTTCTTACACTCTTACACTCCCAACAACACACTAATAATAGACAGTGTATAGGGTGTCTATGTTGCAAATGTGAGTGTTAACTGAAGCCGATAGTCCTAGTAGTTGTTTTTGGTGAAGCTATGTGACGCTGGTAGTCTCTCATACTGTGCCCTTCTTACACTCT
The DNA here is from genome assembly GCF_014356525.2 of Nilaparvata lugens. Classification (NCBI taxonomy): domain Eukaryota; kingdom Metazoa; phylum Arthropoda; class Insecta; order Hemiptera; family Delphacidae; genus Nilaparvata; species Nilaparvata lugens. The sequence goes on along the minus strand of NC_052517.1, from coordinate 21,307,686 downwards.
TACACTCCCAACAACACACTAATAATAGACAGTGTATAGGGTGTCTATGTTGCAAATGTGAGTGTTAACTGAAGCCGATAGTCCTAGTAGTTGTTTTTGGTGAAGCTATGTGACGCTGGTAGTCTCTCATACTGTGCCCTTCTTACACTCTTACACTCCAACAACACACTAATAATAGACAGTGTATAGGGTGTCTATGTTGCAAATGTGAGTGTTAACTGAAGCCGATAGTCCTAGTAGTTGTTTTTGGTGAAGCTATGTGACGCTGGTAGTCTCTCATACTGTGCCCTTCTTACACTCCCAACAACACACTAATAATAGACAGTAGTCGACAGTAATCGGAGGAGAAATTTGCAACATAAACGACCTTTACCATGAGATATCTTCTCATGCTATCTTTTCTCTAAGGAATTACCTTTTGCTATTTACTTCTTCGGTCAATTTTTACAATAGTGGAAGTCCTTAGACTCAACTCACACTTGGGCGACTCAGGTGGAGAAGAGACTGGACTCTAGTGGAGAGCATGTGTTTCCAAATGGTGACACTCAGACCAGTCGATTCTAGTCTGAGCGACGTCACCATTTTAAAACACATGCTCTCCACTAGAGTCCAGTCTCTTCTCCACCTGAGTCGCCAAGGTGTGAGTTGAGCCAAAGTTCTATTTATAGTAGTTTTCAGTGATTATTCGAATCAATTATTATTATGTTTAGAAAAAACTCACCACTCGATCGCTGTATGATTTTTTGAGTTTCCCCATTTGCGTAGTCATCTTCACTCTGAAATGTATTTCGTTGGAGTCCTGAAAACAAATAATACAAGTTTGAAATAAATAAAAAAACTAGTTCTGAGTCATTGTAAATTTATTACTACAGTGAGATTCATTGCAAACTAAATAAAAAAATAAATGTTTATTTCCCCCAAAAAAAACTTTTGAAAAATCAGATGATATTGAAGATGATTATATCAGATGAAATTTAGATGATACTGCACTATATTGTAGTGATAATGTATCATGTTGTGTTGATACTGTATCATGTTGAGGTTGTTCTTGTTCTATAGTGAGGTCCACGTTATAATGGCAGTATTTGATTAGCATTGGTGTTGCTATCCTTGTCTATCATTCCACGAAAACGACTACATCAATTAAAGAAAATATTAGATACATTTCAATTAAATATAATAGTTAGTTACAATAAAAATTTCTTATAAAGTGTCCTCTACATGTTAAGTGTATTCTGTGTGGAAATTGACCTACTCCACTATGGCCTACCATTTTCTAGAGTAGATTACTGTCGCCAATAAGGTCTTCTCACACCTATAGTTAGGTCCACGTTATAATGGCAGTGTTTGATTAACATTGGTGTTTCTATCCTTGTCTATCATTCCACAAAGCTGATAGCAAATGTATCAAATCATAGTGTTGTGTATCAAGTTGAGATGATACTGTATCATATTGTGTTGATACTGTATCATGTTGTGGTTGTTCTTGTTCTATAGTTAGGTCCACGTTATAATGGCAGTGTTTGATTAACATTGGTGTTTCTATCCTTGTCTATCATTCCACAAAGCAGATAGCGAATGTATCAAATCATAGTGATGTGTATCAAGTTGAGATGATACTGTATCATATTGTGTTGATACTGTATCATGTTGTGGTTGTTCTTGTTCTATAGTGAGGTCCACGTTATAATGGCAGTATTTAATTAACATTGGTGTTGCTATCCTTGTATATCATTCCACAAAGCTGATAGCGAATGTATCAAATCATAGTGTTGTTTATCAAGTTGAGATGATACTGTATCATATTGTGTTGATACTGTATCATGTTGTGGCTGTTCTTGTTCTATAGTGAGCTCTACGTTATAATGGCAGTATTTGATTAACATTGGTGTTGCTATCCTTGTCTATCATTCCACAAAGCTGATAGCGAATGCATCAAATCATAGTGTTGTGTATCAAGTTGAGATGATACTGTATCATATTGTGTTGATACTGTATCGTGTTGTGGTTGTTTTTATTCTATAGTGAGGTCCACGTTATAATGGCAGTATTTTATTAACATTGGTGTTGCTATGCTTGTCTATCAATCAACAAAGCGGATAGCGAATGTATCAAAACATAGTGTTGTGTATCAAGTTGAGATGATACTGTATCATATTGTGGTGATACTGTATCATGTTGTGGTTGTTCTTGTTCTAAAGTGAGGTCCACGTTATAATGGCAGTATTTGATCAACATTGGTGTTGCTATCCTTGTCTATCATTCGACAACCACATGGTGCTATCCTCTACCACCTTCGCACTGCTTCCAGATCGTCCAAAATAATCAATCACATTTTATTCTTCAAGAACACATACTTTTCAATGATCGAATATTAAACTCTCATGATTAAAATTACTACATATTTTGTTAATTTATTATATTCATAGTTTGAAAAACGATCTGGGAGCAGTGCGGAGGTGATAGAGGATGATAGCGCTATCTGCTTTATCTGCAGATAGACAAGGATAGCAACACCAATGTTAATCAAATACTGCCATTATAATGTGGACCTCACTATAGAACAAGAACAACTACAATATGATACAGTATCATCTCAACTTGATACACAACACTATGATTTTATATCTGCTTTGTGGAATGATAAACAAGGATAGCAACACCAATGTTAATAGAATACTATCATTATAACGTGGACCTCACAATATAATATCAAAGAATTTCATAGAATATTTCAATTTTTATCCATTTAATATCTATCTATTTTTATACATTAAATATATTTTTATCTTCAAACATCTTGCGACTTTCTTTGTTTTAGATTATTTCATACTGTCTACATGACTCTATTGAAATAAAGACTACTGTTACGGATGGACACGTCGAGTCGTCGGTCCTGGCTGCTCAACTACATTGGTGAAAACGTATGTGAGGCCCTGAATTGATCAGGTGCGACCTGAAAACTCTGACACCAGACCTGAGCCAGTCAGGTCACTGGATATATATATTATATATCATTTTCAAGGAGTATAGACAGGTTAGTACCGAATGGTATATTGATATAGTGAGGACTACGTTATAATGGCAGTGGAGAAAGATAGGACAATAACGTTGCCGATCCTCTGTCTTGTCAATGCCTTCTATAGACGGTAGCTGATACAGGTTCATTGATGTAATATTAATTGTTCATTCTCGTTTAAAAAAAAATATTGGGGCACCGAGTTTCGGTGATAAAAATTTTAACTTTAATCAAAGTTAATTTTCTTGATAAAAATTAAATTATTTTGCAATTAATTTATAAATTTTTCTTCTATTAAAGAGGGTAATAGCCATAGAAACTTTGAGCTTTTAAATGATTGAATATCGAGGCACCCAGCTTCGCTCGTTATTTTTATTTATTGATAAAACAGAACACAATTCTCTAAAATGACCGTGTTTGTATTTCACAGCTGGCTATATGATTGTCATCTTATGAATTTCGGGGATGCGATATTTTGATTTTTCACATACTCACTCGCTCACTCACTTTTTTACTATCCACAGCTGTTTCAGCCAAGGATGAATTATCCTTTTATTGTCGTTCAACGAGTTTTCTCAAGGATGAGACCTAGTGCAATCGAAACTTTATATCATAAACCTACTATGTTCCAAATTTCGTGAAAATCGTTAGAGCCGTTTTCGAGATCCGTTAAACATAAATAACCAGATATAAAAATAACCAGATTTATAAATACATAAATTGCTCGCTTAATATAATAGGATAATTATATTTTATTAAGCAAGAAATTATATATTTCCTACAGTTACGTTGAAAAGTGGCCATTGCTGCACTGATTACAGAACGCAAAGAATCACTTTTCCGCTCTAGTGCGGGAAAAGTTTTTCCTGCACTCCAGATTTGCAACATGGCAACGCAAAATAGTTAGTAGGTTATTATGGAGCACCAGTGCAGCAAAATCAAAATTAAGTTGGTAACTGTGACTGGTGCACGTTATAGAATCTTAATGGGGTGGATGACAGCAGTTGACAGCACACAGCCATTCAAACACACAATCATACTACATTCTATTTTATTTATTAATAATAAAATTACACAGATTTACATTTGATGGATTTCAGGCAATTTTACCCATAATTACCCACTTTTCATATTCAATGGTAACTGTAGAAAAAACTTAATGTAAAATACGTGCGCAAAGTTCCTCTGCTGCACTCAAGAAACCATTCCGCCCTCACCTACGGCTCGGGCGTAAACGTTTCTTTCGGTGCAGCAAACTGTCACTTTGCGCACTAGTTGCACAAATAACTATTTCAATAATTTCATAATTTTTTGTTTATTAATAATTAATTCTACATTGTTAAAAGACAATCCGGCAACAGAGCAGAGTGAGAAAAGATAGCACTATCTGCTTTGTGGAATGATAGACAAGGATAGCAATACAATTGCTAATCATACACTGCCATTATAACGTGGACATCAGTATAATTAAATTATGTATCACAATATTATTAAACTTATCAATTTTTCAAGTTTTATACATTTGTTGAACGAGCGTAGTGAGTTCTTACTGAAGACTAGAGCCTTGAATTGTTATTAGTTTGTGGGTTTGTTCGCCGATTTTATTCGAGTAGCAGGTAACTCTTGTTCTACAAGGGTCTAATTAAAAACTTGACAAACTGAAAACTTGACCTACTGAAATCCTGAAGAATTCAAAAAGGCCTGTAACCATCCTCGGTGTATTGAGAATCCATATGCAAAATATCAAGTTAATGAGTTGAGTAGTTGAGACGGGATGATGCGTCATTCGTGAATTTCCTATCCCCTACGTGTATAAGCCAGTTATTTCCTTTATTATAGTAGCCTATAGATATTATAGATTGCTTTCAACTTTTAATGTTTGTATGATAATGCTATTGATCCTACAAGTGTGGGTAAAGGATGAAGAAGAAGAAGGTATAATGTATAACTTCAAACAATCATCTTCAATTTTAAACACATATTGTTTGAAGCATTATACAGATTGAGATTGGCCAACGAAATTGACTCACTCCTTTGTCCTTTTGGCTAAAGTGCACGTCCAGTGCCAACATACCTGTCATAAAAGTTTTGGTTAGGATCGATTTAGTATGTTATTTTGAGCACAAAAATTAAAACGGCGGTCACTATTGTTTTAAAAATAAACTAAGTTCAAAGTAGCACAACTTGACATGCATTTAACCTATAAGTAGCTAAGGTTAGGAAAAGCTTTAGGTTAGGAAAGCTTAGGTTAGGAAAAGCTTTGGGTTAGGAAAACTCAGATTAGGAATATCATAATTTGATGATTTCAATAATCAAAATGACTGTTACTCATAGGTTAAATGCATGTAAGATTGTGCTACTTTCACTTTGAACTTAGTTTATTTTAAAAACAATAGTGGCCACCGTTTAATTTTTTTGATTTTGTGCTCAAAATAACATATTAAATCGATCCCAACCAAAAATTTAATGACAGGTATGTTGGCACTGGACGTGCACTTACACCGTCCTTTTTGATGAGATAACATTGAAAGTGGAGAAGAAAAAAATGTAGTGACTTAGCTGACTCCTGATTTTATTTTGGGAGTTATCAAAGAGACAGTCTGTCCTAAATTCGCAGACTCGTAATTTCAATATTATAGAAATGTCCACGTTATAATGGCAGTGTTTAATTAGCAAGGGCATTGCTATCCTTGTCTATTATTCAACAAAGCTGATAGCGCTATGTTTTTCTCGTTTTGCACTGTTGCCAGATCGTCTTTCAACAATGTAGAATCTATATTTAATCTTAATTGAGCTATGTAAATTGATTATGAGATTATTGAAAAATCTAATTTCTTGCTTAATAAAATATAATTGATTATTTTGAACGAGAATGAACAGTTAATATTACATCAATAAACCTGTATCAGCTATCGTCTAAAGAAGGCATTGACAAGACAGAGGATCGGCTACATTGTTTTCCTATCTTTCTTCACTGTCATAATAACATAAACCTCATTATAGTAAACTAAATTTAAAAGAAATTTGTAGTCAGAATGTAAAATTCTCAAAGAGTTTTCAGGCCTATTACAAATTAAAATGAGAATTTTAGTGATATTTACTCAATTCTGTCAGACAATAATGACTGTTTGAAGTGAAAGTTACGGTAGTTTAGTTATTTTTGCATTTGATGATTCATGATCATGTAACGGTTTATTATTTGAGTTATGAATCATGGTAACATAGACGTAATGCACCCAAACCTGAACTCAAAATGCAAGTGGACTTAAATAAAATTCTCATCAACAAGAATTATTTAAACCAAAAAAAGCAAAGTTTCATTGATGGAAACGTGGTATTTTTAATAGAAATACCCAATCAATAAATTGTACTTTCAAAAATAACAACCTAACCTCAAAATTAACATGCAAGTGATTGATAATTTCTACGAAATCTTCAATAAAATGACATAAACTTGTGACAAAACTTTCAAAAATTGATTAGTTATAAATCAGATAATCAAATTTTGAAGTAAATCCTTGAGTTAACTTTGAATTTTCATTCAAAATGGAAATTAACAGCAGCATGACTTGAAAAGTTAGGTTAACTTTGTTGGGTTTTAAAGACAAATTGATCGGTAATTGGAGAACAACACATATATTTCTTGAAATTTGGTTGGAGAATTGGATTCTTAAAATTTAAAAAAATAATACTTACATTTCCAACTACTTTTAATTTTATATATTCTGAATTTGCGTCACCAGAGTCAGATGGTTTATCTGAGGTTGATGGTGTTTCCTGAAAAAAATAACATAAGTTTATTAAATTTCACATTTTAAAAATTATAAATAATACACTAATTATTGTACAAATTGTGTGTTATATACTTACTGAAGTAGACGCATTTGCATCAGCCATTATTGGTCATAAAATTAGCCGAAACCAAAAACAACTTGAAGTCAATATTTTTAGCAGTTACAGTTTTCAATATGGCGCCAATTGAATGGGATTACTTCCCGCATGAGCACTACAAAACTGTACTAACTATCCTGAAAAATTCGGACTTGTGAAGACGTTAGGAAAGTTGATTATTTGAATGACAGTTGTACTAACCATTCTAAAACACAGGGTTAACGTTTTTGAAATGTACTTTGAATACAAAGAACAAGATGAAGAAGAACTCAAAACTATGTAAGGATTTACTAGTATTCAAGATCAAATTTAAACTGGAAATGTGTGAAATAAATTGAAATTTCTTGGTAGTTCTTCAAATAAGTACTAAATAAGAGTTGGCTCCTTGATTTAAAAGTATAACCAGTTTGTTGACAGTTGTAAACTAAGTTTCCATGGTTATGGAGGGGAGAATTCTGGGTGTTTGTACTAGCTGTTCTATAAAATTATCACAAATAGTTGACAACTATTGATTTGCGAGGGTTGGTAACGGTTTTAAGATGTCAATAGCCTTGATTCCTTTGAAATTAAGATGAACAATTTTGTAAAATTGATAAGGAAATTAAAAAAAAACAATTATCTTGTTCATTCTTATCAGAAGAAACACATTTTTGTTTTTAAGGTTGATTCTGATGAGTAAAGATTGTGTAATAAATAATACGAATTACTCCAACACCTATCAAATTTGTAGGTGCATTCAATTTTTCTCTCCCAACCCATGTTAATTATTATGTTTAACCTTCTACCAGCAATTCAAAATTGTTCAAATTGATATTCTTCCAGATAAAATATATAATACAAATAATCTAATAATTTTTTCTGTCATCTAATTCATCAAAACTTGGAAAGACTGGTAAAAGTTTTCTGATTACCGGCAAGTTATCAGTTACTTTTCTGTAATGTTGGTACTACAATTTCATTCGCCTACTACCAACTTTTCATCTGTTTCAAAGTCAGTTTTTTTTATTTCTTATACTGTTGATACTATTTCATTTATTTATCTAATAACATAACTTATTCATATCATAAAACTCAAAAACTAAATAAAATATTAAGAACTGCAATATTTTTTCAACTTCAACAGTTGGTACTACTCAAACATCTGTTCATCTGTCGTAAATCGTAATTTCACGATTTCATTGAGTAAATGAAAACATGGAAGTTGCTATCTTCATATTATTAAAAAATGAAATCTAATTTAATTATATTCAATATTGACGTAAAGTGTGCAGTTTCAGTGAATCCCTCACTATTTGAAAGTGAAGTTTGTTTGTAAGTGTAGAAAGTTCTTTTCAACTTTTGTAAGTTAGTTCTTATACAGAGAATACAGTCGGCAGCTAAATAGATTAGGCTAGGTTTGGTGAAATTAGTCATAAGTCTATTGTGATAAACTACAAGGAAAAACAATCAATAGTTTCCAAGCCATGCCAGAAATAATGAACTTTTATTTATCTCCAGTTAAATCACAACTCACATTGCAGCTGAAACAGTAAATAGCAAGATATAGATGGCTATATTTTGTGAATTGAAACGTAATTTCTAACCTAAATTTTGTGAGTGGAGATTAGAACTCTTCAAAAACCACATCAATCTGCATAAACTGTAGTAGGTAATAATATCTTTGCAAGAACTATTTCCATGTGCTAAAACGACAAATTTGGGTACAAAACTTTGAAGAAAAACGACATAACCTAAAATTTTTCGACAACACTTCAATCATCCTCAGATTTCGAGACAAAACTTGAATTGTCGTTCAAAAATTACCCTCAAATTTCTGGACAATCTTCAATTATCGTTCAAAAACTACTTAACCCAACCATTTCTCAATCCAACTTCGATTTTCAATAGAAAATCATACATCAAATCTTCGGACAACCCTCAGTTTTTAACAAAAAGCCACGACAAAAACTTAAATTTACATACAAACTTTGAAATCCTCCAAGTTTTTGGACTAAACTTCAATCTTCGTTCAAAAACCACCTAAATCTCCGGACAAACTTTGAAGCTCCATTCAAAAACCACCCATCAAATTCCCGGACAACTTTGGAATATCGTCAAAAAAAAAAAACTGCCAACAAATTCCCAGACAAACTTCGAATCATCGGGCAAATCTTCAATTTTCATTCAAAAAGACACAAAAATATTTACAATTCTTGAATCAGCATTCAAAAAACTACAGTTCTCAGACCAACTTTGAAACCTATCAAATTTTTTGAATCATACATAATTCAGAAAACAAAGACAAAAACTACAGTTCTCAGAACAACTTTGAAACCTATCAAATTTTTTGAATCATCATTCAGAAAACAAGGACAAAAACTTCAGTTCTCAGACCAACTTTGAAACCTATCAAATTTCTGGACTAACTTTGAATTTATCTTCCAAAAGCCACCAAACATGACCTTCTCCGAATTCGTCGGTTGTACCTGCATCGCCTATGGACCCCTCCTTGCCATGTTTGTCTTCACCATTATGCAGGACCCCATACGAATCATCATCCTAATTGCTGCCGCTTTTTTCTGGCTAGTATCCCTTCTACTGTCATCCATCATCTGGTTCATACTTCCACTCAAAAACACTCTAATATTCGGTGTGATTCTATCAGTTCTATTCCAAGAGTTTTTCCGGTACTTGATATACAGATTACTACGTAAAGCTGAGGCTGGATTGAAGAAAGTAACCGTTCCTGATACTAATATAGAGATAACTAATAACAAACACGTGTTAGCGTATGTGGCCGGGTTGGGTTTTGGAACAATGAGTGGAGCCTTTGCATTGGTGAACGTACTAGCCGACATCTCAGGACCTGCTACCATGGGACTGAAAGGATCCTCAAGTTTGTTCACAGTGATCTCCGCCATCTTGACTTGTTGTTTCGTACTATTGCACACGTTCTGGGGGGTCATCTTCTTCAACGCAGTTGACACCAAAAACTACATCCATATTGGGTGGGTTTTGGGAAGCCATGTGCTAGTTTCATCAGTGACTCTGTTCAACGCGAAAATGTTGTATTTCTCGTCAGTGATACCGACAGTGCTCGTAATGGTGTGTTCTGGGTACATGGCGTTCAGAATTTGTGGCGGTACATTGAACCGGTGTAAAAGTGGGTTGGTTTGTGGGAGAGGTGCGGAGGAGCGGCGAGGTTCATCGTCGCCTACTACCTCCGTTACTTGATTTTTGGTGTAGATTGAGTGCGGTTTGGGATGAGATTCGTGGAGGAGCCCCGGGGTACTCCATTAATTATTGATATAATTGTAAAAATTGTGTGTATTTTGGGATGATATTAAATTTGTGGGGAGAGAGTTTGGAGTTTTTTACTTGATATTCTTGTAAAAAATTGTGAGAGTTTTGGGGTAAATTTGAGAAAAAGAATCGTTGGAGCCCTGGAGTACTCTGCTACTTGATATTAATGTAAAAATTGTGTGCGTTTTGGGATGAAATTTGTGGGGAGACGTGTTGGGGAGTCCCGGAGTACTGCGTTACTTGATATTAATGTAAAAATTGTGAGAGTTTTTGGGTAAATTCGAGAGAGAGAGAGTGAGATTGTGAGTGGCGGTTGAGTGTTGGGGTACTCCGTTATTTGATATTAATGTAAAAATTGTGAGCGTTTGGGCTATTCTGTACACTTTTTTATTATTTAAATTGGATAATCACATTTTATTCCCCATATCGTTCATAAATAAAAAGTAACATTTTTTGTAAATTCGATAACTTGTTTATTTTAACATTAATCGCGAAAACCGCATATTAGAACAAATCCAATGATATACTGAATGTATTAAAAAAAAAACTCCATGGAAAATTTGAAACAGTTTATGATCTGGAAAGAAAACAGAGTTTAACACTTCAACAACCCATAACTCGCTTATTGGACCACTTAAAAATTTCATTTGCCACTTTTTCTCACTCTTATAATGATCTTAACAAGTATATTGAAAAAGATTATCCAATTTAAATAAATATAAAAAGGAGTACCGGACAGCCGTAATGTGAGAATTGGGACCGTTTCGGGGGGGTAAATTTGAGAAAGGGAAACGGTGGAGCCCAGGGGTACTCTATTACTTGATAGTAATGTAAATGATATTAAATTTGTGAGCGTTCTGGGCTAAATTTGTGTAGTGAGTGTTTTGATATTTTTGTTTGTAATCAAGGTATATTTAATGAGATTCACGCTATAAAGTCAGTGAAAATGATAGAACTACAGAGTTGCCGATTCTCTGTTACCACCGCCTTCTATAGTAGATAGCTGTGATTCAAGTCATCCCCCTATATCTGATCTAATATCAATAATAATTATTGTTAATTCTTGTAAAAAATGATCAATTCGTCATCCCCCTACATCTGATCTAATATCAATAATAATTATTGTTAATTCTTGTAAAAAATGATCAATTCCAAGTCAAGTAAATTTTATTTGTCAAGAAATTATATTATCATCACGGTATTTAATAATAAATTTACATCGTTGAGAAGAAATACCTTGTTAGTTCATTGTATTGTTTCATAGTCTACAAATTGGAAACGATGTGGAGTTTGAAAAGGATAGAGCTATCTGCTTTGTCTGCAGTTAGACAAGGATAGCAACACCAATGTTAATCAAATACTGCCATTATAACGTGGACATCACTATAGAACAAGAACAACCACAACATGATACAGTATCAACACAATATGATACAGTATCTTCTCAACTTAATACACAACACTATGATTTGATACATTTGCTATCTGCTTTGTGGAATGATAGACAAGGATAGCAACACCAACGTTGATCAAATACTGCCATTATAACGTGGACCTCACTATAGAACAAGAACAACCACAACATGATACAGTATCAACACAATATGATACAGTATCTTCTCAACTTAATACACAACACTATGATTTGATACATTCGCTATCTGCTTTGTGGACGACAGACAAGGATAGCAACACCACTGCTAATCAGGTGCTGACTTTATAACGTGGACCTCACTATAGAATCTGGTTGCAGAGCAATCAAACTGTGTTTGGCTAAGAAAGTTCTAGTGATTTACAAATCTCAGTACCCTTTTTTGCATTATTTTATCACAACGTTTCATTTTAGCATGTTGTTATAACATAATTAAAAAAGAAGGGTACTGAGATCTGTATTTCTATTTATATTACATGTAAAATAATAGTACTATGTTTCTATTTACAGTACATGTGCCCTAAACTGAAAAGAGACAGTTCTATAGTGAGGTCCACGTTATAATGGCAGTATATATAGATAGAAGAATAGCGATGCCGATTCTTTACATTAATTAATTATATTTCTACATTGTCAAAAACATAATTGGCGTCGTTTTGGACCTATAAAACGATAGTACCACCGGCTTTGTCGAATGATAGACAAGGATAGCAAAACCAAAGTTGATCAAATACTGTCATTATAACGTGGACCTCACTATAGAACAAGAATAACCACAACATGATACAGTATCAACACAATATGATACAGTATCATCTCAACTTGATACACAACACTATGATTTGGTACATTCGCTATCTGCTTTGTGGAATGATAGACAAGGATAGCAAAACCAAAGTTGATCAAATACTGTCATTATAACGTGGACCTCACTATAGAGATTGTTTATGAAAATGTGGCCCCTGATGTGTATTACCAAATTTGTAATGTTCCTTTAGATTTTCAACAATAATTTGATTTGAAATTTGTAGTGGAATCTGCTTTGGAAATTTTAAAATAATTGACTGTCATCTGTCATTAGTTTGATCCTCCCCCCCCCCACACAACCCAAAACAACAATAATTTGTAATTTAAAGCCGTGTCCAGACTGAACAAATCTTTGACAAACATGTTTGTTGAAACAGTTTGGGCAAATTTTATTATGTTCGACAAACAATGTTTGCCCGGGGCCAGTGTGGTTGGACGCGCCACCAAACAAAATATTTGTAGGTGAGGAGAACAGGTTTTATGTTTTACAGCTGTCAACTCTGAAAATGTTTGGGAAAACAGTAATTTTGGTTTGACAAACAATGATTGTCTAAACTTTTTAAAATGTTTGTCCCTGAGCTCCTCAACAAACGTGTTTGCCGAACATGTATGTTGTTCAGTGTAGACACGACTAAATAACTGATAATTTTCTTGTCAAATTTTATAGGAATAACCAACTTATATTTCTTGTTACAACAGGAAAAGACATTAATAAATTAATAAAATTAGTAGAAGTGATGGTGATGTTGTGAAATTTCTCCATAATAAGAAAACAAAGATATTGTCGAATTTCACTAGAAAAAACATTTTATCTTTGTTTAAAACAAATATCTTTGTTTTCTTATTATTTCTTATTAATAAATTAATAATACTGTACTCACTATAAATATTATAAATGTAAATCATCCCCAATAATAATTTATAAAAATATTGAGATGTGATTTTTGTAAGTTGCAACGGACTCTTATTTCAATATTATAGTGTACTTTTAAAGCTAGACTTTCACATATCAGTATCAGTAACCGGTAGAGTGGAAATATAATTCTCATGTATTCTTATGGGACCTTTCATACTAGCTCGGCCGGGATGGGTGTGAAACGTCCTATTAGAATGTATGGGAATTATATTCTCACTGATACTGGTTGGTATGTGGGAATCTGCCTAGATTTGCTTCAAACTGTGAGCATTGGTTGAATGTAAAGAATTGTACTGTGGAAATATAATTCTCATGTGTTCTTATGGGACCTTTCATACTAGCTCGGCCGGGCTGAGTGTGAAAAGTCCTATTAGAATATATGGGAATTATATTCTCACTATTGCTGATATGCGTGAATCCAACTAGATTTGCATCAAATGGAAAGAATTGAAGTTATTTTTACAGGGTGTTTCAGAAGTAGTGTCGAATATTTTGGGGTATTGTTCCTAGATGATAGGAGACTACAAATGTCGTATTTGGAGTGTCCAAAACTCAGCGGTTATCCTTATAGCTGCCATTTTGTTTTTTTCACTTAGGAATTTTTATCTCAAGAACAAAATGATGTATTGATCTGAAATTTGGCGTGAATTTTTATGCTATGAAGACTCAACTTTAAAAAATAAAACAAGAAAATTTCGATGTACATATTCAAAATGGCGGCCATTTAAAATTTTTGATTGCGAATTTCACGAGAACCGTTCACTTTACAGAAAATTTACAAGATACAAAAAAGTTGGCAAATTTTATCAAGATTAAGTAGTAAGGATACCTTACTTATTAAGATTGGTGAAAGACTAGCAGATAAATTAATTATTTTCGTATTACATGCATGATCACTTTTCACAACTTAAACATCAATATCATATTTTTAATTCCAATTGTTGACCGAGCGAAGTGAGGTCTAAGATTCAAGTCGACGGTTTGGCATTTCTCTTAATGTTTAAATGTTTTTATGTTGCGCATTTACGGCGAAACGCGGTAATAGATTTTCATGAAATTTGACAGGTATGTTCCTTCATAAATTGCGCGTCGTCGTATATACAAGGTTTTTGGAAATTTTGCATTTCAAGGATAATATAAAAGGAAAAGGGAGCCTTCTTCATACGCCAATATTGGAGTAAAAATCAGACTATAGAATTAATTATTCATCATAAATCAGCTGACAAGTGATTACACAGATGTGTGGAGAAGCCAGTCTATTGCTGTATTTCCATAAGGTCTATAGTTTCAATCAGGTACTTGTGGATGAGAATACTGCGTGAGGTCTACTGTTCACAGAACTACTAGTTAATTCCAATTTTGTATTTTAGATGAAGCTTTGAAACTCGGTATGGCTCCATACAACTGTTTTTCAGATGATGTTTTTCCAGACATACAACTGTTTTTCAGATGATCTTGTTTTTCTTGTAAAATTATGATTGTACGAAAAGAATTGATTTCTCTGTCATTCTTGAACCAATCTTAATGAATAAGGTATCCTTGAAATCTTGATAAAATTTCCCAACTTTTTTGTGTCTTGTAAATTTTCTGTAAAGTGAACGGTTCTCGTGAAATTCGCAATCAAAAATTTAAAATGCCCGCCATTTTGAAAATTTACATCGAACTTTTTTCATTTTATTTTTTAAAGCTGAGTCTTCATAGCATAGATATTCATGCCAAATTTTCAGATCAATACAATATCTCGTTCTTGAGATAAAAAATCCTAAGTGAAAAAAACAAAATGGCAGCTATAAGGATAACCGCTGAGTTTTGGATACTCCAAATACGACAGTTGTAGTCTCCTATCATCTAGAAACAATACCCTAAAATGTTCGACACTACTTATGATACACTCTGTATATGGAAGGCCGACTTGTTGAAGTAAATATCACTAAATATATATCTAATAGTAAAAAATGGTGTAGAATGAAACTGATGAATCTACACCAAGCAAGGCTATGTAAATAGAAATAACTTATTTTGTATTATGTTCTTTTTTAATATTGTATTGAACTAGTAATTAATAATAATTATTATTCGAATAAATCGCTTTTTTCTAATGAATGTTTGTTCGTTTTAATATTGAAAAATCTGGTGTGGCGCACTCACACAACTTTCCTTGCCGTTATGAAAATTGATCACTGACGCTAGTGTTCCCGCGCATCTCAAGTCTACTATTCAAATATTTGAGCCAGCTGGTGACAGGGCAATAACGCTGGAGACACACATGAGGTCTGCTATCTCTTCATAGTGAATGATTTAATAGAATCAACAATAATTTGCAATTGAATAATCACATTTTCTCGAATTTAAAGCTTATTTTCAATTTTAGGTGAAAATGTTACTGAACATTAATTGTAGAGATTTTCATGCTCAATCTACTCCACTTGATTTTTTTTGTTTCAATTGTATCTGAAGCCTGATAATTGGGAATCTATCTGCATTGATGGGGCGGAGCTCCTGAAATTTTTACAGATATGGGACTTGTGGCAGTTGATAGAGCTTATCGATGACTATTTTAGGTATGAATTTGATCAAAATCGTTGGAGCCGTTTCCGAGAAAATCACGAAAACCCCTGGTTTTGACAACATTTTAGCCGCCATCTTGAATTGCATTTGATCGAAATTGTTCGTGTCGGATCCTTATAGTGAAAGGACCTTAAGTTACAAATTTCAAGTCATTCCGTTAATTGGGAGATGAGATATCGTGTACACAGACGCACATACACACATACAGACCAATACCCAAAAACCAGTTTTTTGGACTCAGGGGACCTTGAAACGTATAGAAATTTAGAAATTGGGGTACCTTAATTTTTTTCGGAAAGCAATACTTTCCTTACCTAGGTGTCATACACACATACAGACCAATACCCAAAAACCAGTTTTTTGGACTCAGGGGACCTTGAAACGTATAGAAATTTAGAAATTGGGGTACCTTAATTTTTTTCGGAAAGCAATACTTTCCTTACCTATGGTAAAAGGTAAGGAAAGTAAAAACTTCTGATATATATTATCATAAATGATTTATTTAATCTCCCAATGGATGTGTTCTCGTAAGGCCCGCCGCAAAGTAGACCCACGCTAATCCACGAAAAGCAACCCACGCCGTGGGATGTTTTGTAAACCATTGCTATAGAGTTATTAGTAATCAATCAGCTGACAAGTGGATTATTCATTGCATGTATTACACAGATGTCTGGAGAAGCCTAGTAATGGTTTACAAAACATCCCACGGCGTGGGTCGCTTTTCGTGGATTATCGTGGGTCTACTTTGCGGCGGGCCTAAGTGTCAAGCCACATGTTGCTTTTGTGCAACAGGGCGGCCTAAAACTGAATTAATGCCAAGCCACATGAGGTGTTTTTCAGACGTGTCGGCCGCACAGAAAGGTCTGAGCTGATGATCAGCTAAACGGAGAGCTTCTTGTCCTGCCGACACGTCTGATAAAACACCTCATGTGGCTTGGCATTAATTCAATTTTAGACTGTTTACTAGTGAGAATAGAAACTGGTGAAAACTAGGCCCCGGTTGCACAAAAGCCTGTTATTTGTTAATCGTGATTAATTCCACGAGAACCAATCAGAGAGACTTCTTTTGGAAAAGTCTTCTTTGATTGGTTCTCGTGGCATTTAAGCACGGTTAAAATTTAACAGGTTTTGTGCAACCGGGCCTTAGACTTTTTATTAGTCGAAATAGAAACTGGTGAAAACTAGGCCCCGGTTACTCAAAAGCCTGTTACATTTTAACCGTTATTAAATGCAACCAGCACCAAAAACCTTCTCTGATTGGTTCTCATGATATTATTTATACATAATTAAAATTTAACAGGCTTTTGTGCAACCGGGCATTAGACTATTTACTAGTTAAAATAGCAACTATTAAAAACTCGGACCCGGTTGCTCAAAAGCCTGTTAAATTTTAACCGTGATTGAATTTCACGAGAAGACTTCTTTTGGAAAAGCCTTCTCTGTTTGGATCTCGTGGCATTTAATCATGATTAAAATTTACCAGGCTTTTGTAATACCGGGCCTTACAGTATTTGCTATTTAATAGCAACTATTAAAAACTTGGACCCGGTTGCTCAAAACCCTGTTTAGTTTTAACCGTTATTAAATGCAACCAACACCAAGAGCCTTCTCTGATTGATTCTCGTGGAATTTAATCATGATCAACATTTAACACGCTTTTGTGCACCCGGGCCTTGGACTATTTACTAGTCAAAATAGAAACTAGTGAAAACTTGGCCCCGGTTGCTCAATAGCCTGTTGAATTTTAACCGTGATTAAATGTTATGAGAACCAATCACCAAAAGCCTTCTCTGATTGGTTCTCATGACATTTAATCATGATTTAAATTTTACAAGCTTTTGTGCAACAGGGCCTGGGAGCAAGAATATTTATGCATAACATTAGGTAGTAATGAGTCATCCAGGCTGAAGAACTCGCTCAAAATGACGCTGATACTCTGTCAGCTGTTCTATTGAAAACAGTGGAAAGTCAAGAGAAATAGTTCAAGTTTCATTGGTACGGTACTGAGGATTTAGTTATCAATTGCATACTTCATTACATGCAATTTAAAATCCAATTTAAATTAATTCATCGTTTATTCATATGCAAATACAATCCAGGTAAAAAATACTTACATTATTATTGTAATGTTCCTTGTTATATCCTGAAAAAGGATGAAGGAGTGAGTCAATTTCGTTGGCCAACTAACTCGATCTCTACTAGTAGTTCTGTGAACAGTAAACCTCACGCAGTATTCTCATCCACAAGTACCTGATTGAAGCTATAGACCTTATGGAAATACAGCAATAGACTGGCTTCTCCACACATCTGTGTAATCACTTGTCAGCTGATTTATGATGAATAATTCTATAGTCTGATTTTTACTTTAATATTGGCGTATGAAGGAGGCTCCTTTTTCCTTTTATATTATCCTTGAAATGCAAAATTTCCAAAAACCTTGTATATACGTCGACGCGCAATTTATGAAGGAACATACCTGTCAAATTACATGAAAATCTATTACCGCGTTTCGCCGTAAATGCGCAACATATAAATATAGGTATAAACATTTAAACATTAAGAGAAATGCCAAACCGTCGACTTGAATCTTAGACCTCACTTCTCTCGGTCAATAATGAATTATATTCTATTAAGCAAGAAATTATATTTCTCAATAATTTCATAATGAATATACATAATTAAGATGATAAATATAATTGAAAAATGAGGAATATAATAATGAGAGGATAGATGATATCGCTATATCTGATGTAATATTAACTGTTCATTCTTGTTTAAAATAATCAATTATATTTTATTAAGCAAGAAATTATATTTCTCAATAATTTCATAATGAATATACATAATTAAGATGAGAAATATAATAATGAGAGGATTGATGATACCGGTATATCTGATGAAATATTAACTGTTCATTCTTGTTTAAAATTATCAATGATATTCAAATCGAGGCTCTAGTATCATTAGTTAGGGTGAAAACTTATTGGGCGTTTTGATAGTCGGCAAGGCAGGAATCTCTCCGATTTGCTGATTAAGTTGGCGCCTGAAAAAAACCGCCTTATATGGTCTCACCCTAAGAACTCTACTCTCGTTCAATAAAATATCACTGGGTGGAAAAACTGGAGACGTATTTTAAATGCAATATTTTTTTATTCTAAAATATCTATAACATTTTTTACAATATAATGATATTTTCAGATCATTTATCTTAGAACAAGAACAATTTAAATTTCTTACTATACTAATATCAACAATGACATGTATGGAATAACAGATTATTTAAATATAATTATTATACAGTGAAATCCATGTTATAATGGCAGTGGAGAAAGATGGGAGAAAAAAGTTGCCGATCCTCTGTCTTTTCAATGCCTTCTATAGGCAGTAGCTGATACAGGTTTATCGATATAATATTAACGGTTATTCATTCTTGTTTAAAATAATCAATTATATTTTATTTATTTTTTTACAATATCTCTTTGGAGACAACAGGTCGAAACCCACAACTGCCTCCTTAACTCAAATAATAATAATGTCAAATTACTATGAATTATAATATTATCATGAAAATCATTTAATTAATTATATAAATAAACTATAATATTAAAATAATAATAGAGTAGCCTAATTAAACTATTATACTATTGAACTAATTAAATGAAGTGATGATGCAAATTAATGATGCTGATGAGTGAATAAATAACAAATTATATAATTAAACCATCATATAAAAGTAATAATAAAGTGATTAAACCAAAACTTACTATTGAAGAAATATGAAAATTTTCTTAGCAAGAGATTCTATTTTTCAATGATTTCATAATTAAGATGAAATATTTTGTTAATTATTGATTCTACATTGTTAAAAGACGATCTGGCAAAGAGAGAAAGAGATAGCGCTATCCGCTTTGTTGAATGATAGACAAGGATACAGTATCAATACAATATGAAACAGTATCATCTCAGCTTGATACACAACACTATGATTTGATACATTATTTTGCTATCAGCTTTGTGGAATGATAGACAAGGATAGCAACACCAATGATGATCAAATACTGCCATTATAACGTGGACCTCACTATAGAACAAGAACAACCACAACATGATACAGTATCAACACAATATGATACAGTATCATCTCAACTTGATACACAACACTATGATTTGATACATTATTTTGCTATCAGCTTTGTGGAATGATAGACAAGGATAGCAACACCAATATAATCAAACACTGCCATTATAACGTGGACCTCACTAAATTTAGCAGTCGTCTATTTTATTGTATTTAAGAAATTCAGTAATTATTTCTAAACTCAATTAAGGCCCTTTATAATTGCAGTATTAAGTAAGGCTTCTGCTAATAGATTATTTAATATTCAAGATTCATTCCAAACTGTGATGATTTTTAAAAACGATTTGATTTATAGGCAGAAACATAAAGCTGCGTTTACACCAAACTTGATTCTTATAGATTCTATTAGATTGAACATAACTTATCATACACATGATGAACATATGTGTTTGTCAAGTTCCGTTCAATCTAATAGAATCTATAAGGATTAAGTTATTAACATTTTGCTAATAACTTTGGTGTAAACCCAGCTCTACTAATTTTTTACTAACAATTTATAAAAATAGTCCAACAAGATGAGAAAAATCTTAAATAATTAAATTTGAAAGCTCAAAAAATAATATCGTTTGGTAGAAAATCTCTCAACATTGATATCAATATATCAAATAAATAAAAAAATCAATGATAATCAACTGAAAATAATTAAATAGGCTAATCACAAGTAAATCCATTGAAATAAAATAATAAATTATCTTGATGTAATAGAATTAAAACTAAGCAGCTTTTACTTATTTCAAAAGTTAGGAGATTACTATATTTAACCTAAAAATAGATTTTTTAATGATTTATGGTGGTAAAAACTATAATGATTAAACTATATAATACAGTACAATAATGTGAAATATTAATAATATTAAGTAACAAATATTACAAGAGCTTTTAAAAATATTTACAATTATTGGAAAAAATCTTTTCCGAATGTGGGTAAACTTTTAAGGCAAGAGGGACATAATTAACAGACTATGTGCCGGTTAATTTTTAACCTTGATTAATTCCACGAGAAACAATCAGAGAAAGAATTTTTGAAAAGAAGGCTTCTCTGATTGGTTCTCATGAAATTAATCACGGTTAAAGTTTAACCAGTTGTTGTGCAACCGGGCCTTTATATTATTATATTATTGACAATTCAGGGCCGGTTTCCGAGCTCGGGATTTAGCTAAGTTCTAGACTTTAAACAGCTGGAGTCAGAAAATTGGCTTTCCGAAACGGGGCGTAGTCGCAGCTTTTATAAGAGTAGTCGCAGTTTTTATTTTCTCATTTCTATAATTGGAAACGTTTTTCCTTGACGAAATTAAATATTTCTAAATAATTCAAAATAGCTGAAACTTTACACTATTTTCTCTTGATTTTATTTTGTGTTTTATTTTCTAGTTTTTTGAAATTTAATTCAAACGTGACTATGACAATGACTGCGACTACGCCCCGTTTCGGAAAGCCAATTTTCTTACTCCAGCTGTTTAAAGTCTAGAACTTAGGCAAATCCCGAGCTCGGAAACCGACTCTCAATGAAAATATACAAAAATGAGTTAAAAGCATTGAATAGCTAAGTGGAAGAGTATCAATATAGTCAAAGACCTTAAAGAGATATAGACCCACAATGCCAATGCCTTCCCAATGATAGGAAATTCTCTTACTTGAAATTGAAGGCCGCCATTGGGGTATTTTAGCACGATATATTATATATATAATATTTGTAATACTATAGATCACAAAGGCATTGATGGCATTGGTGTGTAATAATCTTATGGGTTGCCCCCTCAATGGCGGATTTCAATTCCAAGTACGACACTAGCGCTGCATGTGAGTCTATGCATCTTTAAGGTCTTTGAATAAAGTATTGAACATAGTAATACAAAATACAGTTGGAATAAAATGTATTCTAAAATTAGGTACCTTGACAAAAACGAATATATTACATTGGAATTGTATCAACGTTTTCAATGACAATAATAATTGTAGAATGATTTAAGATCATAGATACACTAAAATAAACCATCAATTAAGTGTGGATTTGATCAAGGTTCCATGATCTATAGAGAGGTCCACGTTATAATGGCAGTGGAGAAAGATAGCAGAACAACGTTGCCGAACCTCTGTCTTGTCAATGCCTTCTATAGACGGTAGCTGATACAGGTTTATAAATATTATTTAACGAAAATCTTAAATAAATGCTGTAGTAAATCACCCCAAAGACTTCTGCTACTGCAGACATTGACAACAGGGTTAACAGCTAGATGGAAATTCGATGAGAACTACTATCCAAAAATTATTTTCCAGCCCGGGAATCGAACCCGGTACCTCCCAATTGCTAGTCAGGAATGCTTACCCTTACACTAAACTGACAATCTCTGGATAGCAGCGCTCATTTAATACGAAGCCATAGCGGCCAACGAGTTTACAGATGGAATTAAATAGAGAATGCATTTATTCTGAGAATAAATGCATTCTCTATTAAATTCCATCTGTGATACAGGTTTATTGATGTAATATTAACTGTCATTCTCATTTACAATAAACAATTATATTTATTAAGCAATGAATTATATTTTTCATAATGATTATTCATATATTGAGATGAAATATTTTGTTAATATTATTAATTCTACATTGTTAAAAGACGTTCTGGCAACAGAGCAAAGCGAGAAAGAAATACAGCTATCCGATTTGTTGAATGATAGACAAGGATAGCAATAACATTGCTAAACAAACACTGCCATTATAACGTAGACCTCACTATAGAACAAGAACAACCACAATATGATACAGTATCGAACCAATATGATACAGTATCATCTCAACTTGATACGCAACACTAAGATTTGATACATTCGCTATCTGCTTTGTGGAATGATATACAAGGATAGCAATAACATTGCTAAACAAACACTGCCATTATAACGTAGACCTCACTATAGTCTATAAATAATGGATAATATTTATGCAGTAATAAAAAGCTTTGTGGTTCATAAAAATAAGTACAGTATTTTACAAAATATATAAATAAGTAAAGAGATAGTACCCTCCTTTTCTATTCCGAATTACTTCATCATTATCTCATATCATCTCAACTTGATACACAACACTATGATTTGATACATTCGCTATCTGCTTTGAGGAATGATAGACAAGGATAGCAACACCAATGATGATCAAATACTGCCATTATAACGTGTACCTCACTATAGAACAAGAACAACCACAACATGATACAGTATCAACACAATATGATACAGTATCATCTCAACTTGATACACAACACTATGATTTGATACATTCGCTATCTGCTTTGTGGAATGATAGACAAGGATAGCAACACCAATGATGATCAAATACTGCCATTATAACGTGGACCTCACTATAGAACAAGAACAACCACAACATGATACAGTATCAACACAATATGATACAGTATCATCTCAACTTGATACACAACACTATGATTTGATACATTATTTTGCTATCTAGCAGGTAACACGTGCTCCCCAAGAGACTAATTAAAAACTAGACAAACTGAGAACTTGACCTTCTGAAATCTTGAAGAATTAAAAATATGCCTATAACCATCCTCGGTAAATTAAGAATGTATATGCTGTATGTGAAGTTAATGAGTTGAGTAGTTGAGACGTGATGATGCGTCATTCGTGAATTTCCTATCCCCTACAACTATAAGCCAGTTCTTTCCTTTATTATAGTATAGATAATATCTCATTTTTTTATTGGGGATTATTTTATTCTATTCTATTCATTACGATCTTCTATAGCAGAGATGGGTAAAAGTCATATTTGACCCAGAAATTTACTTATTTGACCTTCTTGAATGGAAAAGGCTAAGAAATTGTCAAAAACCACAGATTTATTGATACTTAGAAAGACCGGTTTCGGTTATTACACCATTGTCAAACTCTGATAAACCTTTTTCAGAGAGTTTATCAGAGACTGACAATGGTGTAATAACCGAAACCGGTCTTTCTAAGTATCAATAAATCTGTGGTTTTTGACAATTTCTTAGTCTTTTCCATTCAATATGAATAATTACCACAATATCAACTTCTTAACTACACAAAAAGTATTTGACCTTCAGTCCACTGAAGGGAGAAACGACAAGGCCTGACAAAGACAGATTCCAATCTAAAATTTTAACTTAATTTAGAAATTTAACAAATAGTTTAAGCTCGAATACACATTTTTGTACACTTTTCAACTAAAATAACACTAAAAACAACCTTCTGTCCGAAAATATAAATTTTGTTCTCAATCAATTTGTTCTTTACTTCATTATTACTGATGAATTATTTCGGAAATAGTCTTAAAATACAGCTCTGTTATATAGCTAAGGTGAATGTGATATTTTAGAGCTCAAAATTTAAGTGTTTTTATTCTTTATTTTGTGAATTTATAGTTTGTTTCATGTTTTTAAGAAACTTTTATTATTAATCCATCCAAATTTAAAATTGTTTGTTTTATTCTAATTTATATTTTAGATAGTGATTTGGTGTAGAAATTTGAATGGACATAACCTATAATATTTGGACAATTTAAAACTAAATTAGGAAATTGAAGAAGTTTTAGGCAATAGCCTGTTTTTTCTTTTCCGATTCTTGTATTTTTTTTGCTAACCTAATAAATAAATAAATAAATTATTTTTCTGTAAACATCATGCTATAGTGAGGTCCACTTTAAGGTGCGTACAGATATACGCGCCGCGAACATGAACAATTCACTTTTAATCAGCTGACTATATCTGTATTTTTATACAGAAACGGTAAGATACAGATATAAAAAGCTTGGCATCAGCTGATTAAAAGTGAATTGCTCATGTTCGCGGCGCGTATATCTGTAGGTCATTTAATAACTCTATTAGGTAATATCAATGAAATAAAAAGTATTATATTAATTGGATTAATCCAATTTTTTCAATATTATTTGAAATTTCAGTTGCCCTAATTCAAGCTTACGTATTTTCTATTTTAATAACCATGTATTCTTCAGAAGTACCATATGAAAAAAACACCTTTATAATGGCAGTGGAGAAAGATAGGAGAACAACGTTGCCGATCCTCTGTCTTGTCAATGCCTTCTATTGGTTGTAGCATATACAGGTTTATTGATGTAATATTAACGGTTCATTCTCGTTCAAAATAATCAATTATATGTTTCAATAATTCCATAATGAATTTTCATAATTTTTTTCAATATTTTGTTAATTAATTATTAATTTTACATTGTTGAAAGACGATCTGGCAACAGAATAAAGCGAGAAAGAGATATCCGCTTTGTTGAATGATAGACAAGGATAGCAATACCATTGCTAATCAAACACTGCCATTATAACGTGGACCTCACTATAGAACAAGAACAACCACAACATGATACAGTATCAACACAATATGATATAGTATCATCTCAACTTGATACACAACACTATGATTTGATACATCGCTATCTGCTTCGTGGAATGATAGACAAGGATAGCAATACCATTGCTAATCAAATACTGCTATTATAACGTGGACCTCACTATAGAACAAGAACAACCACAACATGATACAGTATCAACACAATATGATATACTATCATCTCAACTTGATACACAACACTATGATTTGATACATCGCTATCTGCTTCGTGGAATGATAGACAAGGATAGCAATACCATTGCTAATCAAACACTGCCATTATAACGTGGACCTCACTATAGAAAGGTCTACTGGTACCTAACCTGAGATGGAAATATAAGATTATATTAGAATGAATTTATTCAAATAAATATTCATTATTGAACAAAAATCCGAATTAAAAACCTTCAACAATCTACATAGACTTTTAGAAAACCGACCTTTTTCAAGTAGTTTTTGGTTACGCAGTCATTTAATTTCTTTGATTGTTTCAAGTGACATTTACTCTTGGTTAAATTTAACGGGGGTTTCTGTAACCGAGCCCAAAACTTTACAATATTCAAGTTACATGTAAAAAGATAAATTTTCGTTAGCGTCTTCATCGAAAAATGAAACGTCTCTCTCTCTCTCCCTCCATTTTGGTATAGAGTTAGTGGGGAGGATATTTTTAATATTCTTTCCGAAGAAAGGACATTGATATGTCCAAAGCTCCGCCAATTTATGTAGATGCATAACAATATAATTATCTATAGTTATTATATTACAAATTACTTTTTCATATCATATACAGTTCAATAATTATTTTCTTAGTCTATATTATGTAAATTCATCTTTTATTTTGCTGTATTGTAAGCTATTGTATATAAGTGTATAAGCCAGTATATATTGTAATCTACATAAATAAAGTACTCAATCAATCAATCAATCAATCAATCAATCAATCAATCAAACAATCTCTTAGGCTGTTATAAAAATTTTGATATCAACCTTTTCATCACAAGAATATATTATTTTAGAGAAATACAATTTTTTTTCATCTAACATTATAAATTCGTTGTATAGATGTCTGAGAGCTACTCAAAAATGGTCATTATTTCCCTATGTTGTAACACAGACAGTGCCAGGAATTTCATTATTAAAGTAGGCTATCAGAGATATATTTATAAGCACCCTCGAAATATTATCACAACGGTAAATTCGGACGTCAACCTTTTACAAATTTATCCTCATCTAGAGCCCAGCTTTGCAATGAATTTCGGAAAGAATAGCATTGCTTCTTATGGGAGTGTTCACACTGTGTGAACACTCCTATAGGAAACAATGAAGAACAAATCTGTTAGGCAGAAAAATAGCATTGTTTCTTATGAGAGTGTTCACACAGTTGCATCCTGTCTCTGTGTGAATACCTCCATAAGAAACAATGAAGAACAAATCTGTTAGGCAGAATAGCATTGCTTCTTATGAGAGTGTTCACACAGTTTCATCCTGTCTGTGTGAATAGTTCTATGAGAAACAATGAAGAACAAATCTGTTAGGCAGAATAACATTGCTTCTTATGGGAGTGTTCACACAGTTGCATCCTGTCTCTATGTGAATACCTCCATAAGAAACAATGAAGAACAAATCTGTTAGGCAGAATAACATTGCTTCTTATGAGAGTGTTCACACAGTTTCATCCTGTCACTGTGTGAATACCTCCATAAGAAACAATGGAGAAGAAATCTGTTGGGCAGAAAAGCATTGCTTCTTATGAGAGTGTTCACACAGTTTCATCTTGTCACTGTGTGAATACTTCTATAAGAAACAATGAAGAACAAATCTGTTAGGCAGAATAGCATTGCTTCTTATGAGAGTGTTCACACAGTTTCATCTTGTCACTGTGTGAATACTTCTATAAGAAACAATGAAGAACAAATCTGTTAGGCAGAAAAATAGCATTGTTTCTTATGGGAGTGTTCACTAGTTTCATCCTGTCTCTATGTGAATACTTCCATAAGAAACAATGAAGAACAAATCTGTTAGGCAGAATAGCATTGCTTCTTATGGGAGTGTTCACACAGTTTCATCCTGTCTCTATGTGAATACCTCCATAAGAAACAATGAAGAACAAATCTGTTAGGCAGAATAGCATTGCTTCTTATGAGAGTGTTCACACAGTTTCATCCTGTCTGTGTGAATACTTCCATAAGAAACAATGAAGAACAAATCTGTTAGGCAGAATAGCATTGCTTCTTATGAGAGTGTTCACACAGTTTCATCCTGTCTCTATGTGAATACTTCCATAAGAAACAATTGAGAACAACTTCTGCTGAGCAGAAAATAATACCATGAATCTTTTTTGATTCAAAGTAGTTTCCAAAACCTTTTCAACATCAATAATTACGTTTCAATGAAATTCAAAAATCACTGGCATTCAAATTTATTGGTACAAAAGTTTAGTTCAATTCCATATATCACAAGCAGTCGCTGCATATAATTTCATAATTTGTCTTTAGTTTCATAATAATATCATAGAGGCCTTCATTACACCACTAAAAAATATCAAACTTTATCACAATCTCATTTTACTCCCCAATCACTATAGAGAAAAAAAAGCATGAGAAGATATCCCATGATATAGGTCGTTCATATCCAAAATTTCAACCGACTACTGTCTATTATTAGTGTGTTGTTGGGAGTGTAAGAGTGTAAGAAGGGCACAGTATGAGAGACTACCAGCGTCACATAGCTTCACCAAAAACAACTACTAGGACTATCGGCTTCAGTTAACACTCACATTTGCAACATAGACACCCTATACACTGTCTATTATTAGTGTGTTGTTGGGAGTGTAAGAGTGTAAGAAGGGCACAGTATGAGAGACTACCAGCGTCACATAGCTTCACCAAAAACAACTACTAGGACTATCGGCTTCAGTTAACACTCACATTTGCAACGTAGACACCCTATACACTGTCTATTATTAGTGTGTTGTTGTGAGTGTAAGAGTGTAAGAAGGGCACAGTATGAGAGACTACCAGCGTCACATAGCTTCACCAAAAACAACTACTAGGACTATCGGCTTCAGTTAACACTCACATTTGCAACATAACGGTCCTTTACCATGGCAAATCACCATGAATGATACAGTATCATCTCAACTTGATACACAACACCATAATTAGATACAAAACTTCCTAACTTTAAATTCTTCAAAACATGGCATATCTTCTTATACTATCCTTTCGCTTACCCTCCATTTCTATTTCGAATAACTTTATTAGAATATTCATTATATATGATCTATCTACATGTTGCAAATGTGAGTGTTAACTGAAGCCGATAGTCCTAGTAGTTGTTTTTGGTGAAGCTATGTGACGCTGGTAGTCTCTCATACTGTGCCCTTCTTACACTCTTACACTCACAACAACACACTAATAATAGACAGTGTATAGGGTGTCTACGTTGCAAATGTGAGTGTTAACTGAAGCCGATAGTCCTAGTAGTTGTTTTTGGTGAAGCTATGTGACGCTGGTAGTCTCTCATACTGTGCCCTTCTTACACTCTTACACTCCCAACAACACACTAATAATAGACAGTGTATAGGGTGTCTATGTTGCAAATGTGAGTGTTAACTGAAGCCGATAGTCCTAGTAGTTGTTTTTGGTGAAGCTATGTGACGCTGGTAGTCTCTCATACTGTGCCCTTCTTACACTCTTACACTCCCAACAACACACTAATAATAGACAGTGTATAGGGTGTCTATGTTGCAAATGTGAGTGTTAACTGAAGCCGATAGTCCTAGTAGTTGTTTTTGGTGAAGCTATGTGACGCTGGTAGTCACTCATACTGTGCCCTTCTTACACTCTTAGGCTCAACTCACACTTAGGCGACTCAGGTCGAGAAGAGACTCGACTCTAGTCGTGAGCATGTATTTCCAAATGGTGAGGTCGCTGAGACTAGAGTCGACTGGTCTGAGTGTCACCATTTGGAAACACATGCTCTCCACTAGAGTCCAGTCTCTTCTTGACCTGAGTCGCCTAAGTGTGAGTTGAGCCTTACACTCCCAACAACACACTAATAATAGACAGTAGTCGGCTGTAATCGGAGAGGAAATTCGGAACATAAAATACCTATACTTGCATGAGAGACCTATCTTTCCTCTATGGTATCACCGAGGTGTATCTTCCCTGAGCTTCCTCTTTGAATCCTCAATCGCACGTCTTCCCTGCAAAAACCGTGTCGGCGACAAACACCTACGCAGCGAACCGATCCGTTGCAAGCAACGCAACACGCCCGTTGATACTGTATCGAGGCGGACGGAAGTGTTGTATCATTCGCCTCCGCTACTGAATTTCGGGGAGGATCTGTTGAGTAGTTTTTGTGGCTGGTTGCAAGCGATCTGTGAGAAATCTCTGACTACATCGTTGAAAGTTTCGTCTCCTCCCGGTCCGTTTTCTGAGTCTTTCATCTCGTCGTTAAGTCTGGCAAGGCGTAATCTGGAAAATGGAACAGAATTGAATTAAAAAATGGAATAGTATATTCCTCAGTCAGCCTCGTCGGTAGAATCCTTTCTCTACTAGTAGTTCTGTGAACAGTAGACCTCACGCAGTATTCTCATCCACAAGTACCTGATTGAAACTATAGACCTTATGGAAATACAGCAATAGACTGGCTTCTCCACACATCTGTGTAATCACTTGTCAGCTGATTCCGTTGCCGATTCTTTGTCTTATCAATAGACGGTAGCAGATACAGGTTTATTGATGTAATACTATTAGTTCTGTAAACAGTAGACCTCGCGCTCAGTAAGCTACATTGACCTGTTGTTATGTTTTCTCAAAAAATAATAAATTATTTATCAATTTAAAATGTCTAGAAAAAATCCTAAATAAACATAGAGCTTTCTGTCCTATCGTACCGTGACGTGTCGTCCCGGAATGTGAGTGTGAGCGCTGTTATCAGGTCTGGCTGCAACTGTCTACAACGTTCATGGAAACATACATTTTCAAGATGCTCGATGTTTTTGAACGGGTAGTATTATAGTCCACTAGACAGCTGATTTATGATGAATAATTCTATAGTCTGATTTTCACTCTAATATTGGCGTATGAAGGAGGCTCCTTTTTTCTTTTTATATTATCCTTGAAATGCAAAATTTCAAAAAATCTTGTATATACGTTGACGAGCAATTAAAAAAGGAACATACCTGTCAAATTTCATGGAAATCTATTACCGCGTTTCGCCGTAAATGCGCAACATATAAACATTTAGAGAAATGCCAAACCCTCGACTTGAATCTTAGACCTCACTTCGCTCGGTCAATCATAGAGAAAGGATACAAACTTATATGACGCTAAGCAAAGGCTCCGCCTGATAGTAAATTAGGGGACTACTTGTCCCCTTTTAAAACCGGTATTTAGGGAACAAGTAGACGTGAGCCATACCCATCTAGTTGTCTCCTTTCGGGGGGACACCCTGTCGCGAGGGTGCGAGGTGTCAAGTTGTCGTTTACGGTCATGACTAGTTGGCACCTTTGGTCCAGTAGGTGTCAAGTAGTTGGAGGGACAACTTGACGGCAATGGCATATTTTTATGAGGGTACAAGTAGTCGTCTACGGTCACGACAACCTATCCCCTCGACTCCACTCCACAAAAAATCACCATTCCGGCTGGCTCTTCATTTGAAAGTTGGAAAATGAAGCCGAAAATGAAAAGCAGTTGGAAAATGTGCTATCAAGTATATGAAAAGGCATAAGGATTTCTAATTTTGATATAATAAGATATTTTGAACATCATGTCTTTGTGAGTGAGCCTTTTCAACCATGATGCAATCAAGAATAAGAATAGAAACAGACTGGATGTTGAAAGAGCATCAAAATGAGGTGCATTTGTGCTCTGTAGGTGATAAGTAGTCAGGGTGACACCTTGACGCCAGCGTGCAAGATGTCATGTAGACGTGAGCCATCCCCGTCTAGTTGTCTCCTTTCTGGGGAGGTGACAACTAGTCGGTGGGACACCCTGTCGTGAGGGTGCGAGGTGTCAAGTTGTCGTTTACGGTCATGACTAGTTGGCACCTCCAGTCCAGTAGGTGTCAAGTAGTTGGGGGGGACAACTTGACGGCAATGGTATATTTTTACGAGGTTACAAGTAGTCGCCTATAGCCAAAATGACCAGGTGTCAAGTAGTCGGGGTGACAACTAGACGGCTACCCGTAAATTTTATAAGTTTCAGGATATAATAAAAAAAGGGCTCCGCCTCATACTAAATATTATAAGTTTATGTGCCGGTTGCACAAAAGCTGGTTAAATTTTTATTAATTCCACAAGAACCAATCAGAGAAGGCTTTATAGAAAAGACGGCTTCTCTGATTGGTTCTCGTGAAATTAATCATGGTTAAAATTTAACCGGCTTTTGTGCAACCGGGCTTAAGGATATAAAATAAGCCACAATTAATTTGCTTCAAAACTAGTTCAAATAACTACAGATGGAAATTACTGAGATATTGAAATTATTCAAATGCTAATGAATTAATTAATGTTATTAAACGAAAATCCCAATTAAATGCTGTACTTCACCCCGAAGACTTCTGCTACTGCAAATATTGACAACAGGGTAAACAGCTAGATGGAAATTCGATGAGCGCTACATAGTCAGTGAGGTCCACGTCATAAAGTCAGCAACTGATCAAAATTGGTGTTGCTATCCTTGTCTATCATTCCACAAAGCAGATAGCGCTATCCTTTCCTAGCTCCATAACGTTGCAAGATCGAGGGAAAACACAGAGTAGTGACAAGGATGCAAGGAGAACAACCAATTGTCAGGTGTAAATATAAAGAAAAAATAAAAAAAAAATAAAAAATAATAAATAATAAATTGATCACTTGATAATGGCATAAATGACCGAAACATGTCGTGATAAAATATTTTAAAAAAAGTGTACTGAGATTTTTATTTATTTTCTTTATATTTATATTACAAGTAGCCCTATACAGGAAAGAGATAAATTGTCAGGTGATACAATATTCATACAGAAAAGATTCAAATTTGTTAGGAACTAAAATGAGCCAAATGAGGGCTCCACCCGATAGAAAATTCTAAAGCTTTTAGGATATAAAAAACCACATGCTATTCAAATTTGTTAAACTGAGTTCCGCCCGACAGTAAATTTGAAAAGTTTCAGGATATAATAAAAAAATTGGGCTCCGCCCAATAGTATATTTAAAATAATGAGCGCTGCTATCCAAAGATTGTCAGTTTGGTGTAAAGGAAAGCATTC
Source organism: Nilaparvata lugens (assembly GCF_014356525.2). Lineage (NCBI taxonomy): Eukaryota > Metazoa > Arthropoda > Insecta > Hemiptera > Delphacidae > Nilaparvata > Nilaparvata lugens. The sequence goes on along the minus strand of NC_052517.1, from coordinate 21,274,980 downwards.
CTGACTGGCAATTAGGAGGTACTGGGTTCGATTCCAGGGTTGACAAATAATTTTTGAATAGTAGCGCTCATCGAATTTCCATCTAGCTGTTCACCCTGTTGTCAATATTTGCAGTAGCAGAAGTCTTCGGGGTGATTTACAGCATTCAATTTGGATTTTCGTTTAATAACAATAATTAGTTCAAATAAGTTGAATTATACGATGGAGAGGGACAAGGATGCAAGGAGGGGAGCAGCCACTATAGTGAGGTCCACGTTATAATGGCAACGTTTGATCAGCAATGGTATTGCTATCCTTGTCTATCATTCAACAAAGCAGATAGCGCTATCTCTTCCTCGCTTTCCCCTGCTGCCAGATCGTCTTTTAATAATGTAGAATTAATAATTGATCAACAAAATACATCATTATAATTATGAAAATTTTAAATTTCTTGCTTAATAAAATATAATTGATTATTTTTAATGAGAATGAACAGTTAATATTACATCAATAAACCTGTATCAGCTACCGTCTATAGAAGGCATTGACAAAACAGAGGATTGGCGACGTTGTTCTCCTATATCTTTCTCCACTGCCATTATAACGTGGACCTCACTATAGTAAATGAAGTAAATATAATATACTCACAATGTGACAATATCAGCGTTGGCTTGATTAATAGCCACTGATAGAGGATCAGTATTGGAGTTGTCTTTGATATGCTGGTTAGCTCTATGTTTAAGTAGGAGGCACACCTGGGCTGTATGACCTGAAAAAACATAAAACATATTTTTAATATTAATGTATAATAATCATTTCCCTCAGCACAAGCTTATGCTTAAAGAGGGATGGACTTTTTTCATTGATTTGTATAAGTTCATTAGTACAAGATTTTGCAGTATTGTATATTATTATTTTGTTTGATATGATTGGTTAATAAAATGTATTTATTTATTTTATTTCAAATATCGAATAAAAGCTGTTTGAATAGAACGAAGGGCTTCTGATACTGCAAATATTTGACCAAAGAACTGAAAAGCAGAAGAAAATTTAAAAAATAAAACTGTCCAAAAAACTTCCATTTTTGTATCATTTTTCATAAAAATTTAAAGAGAAACAATATTTGAACATTCTATAGCAGAAGGAAATTTAAAGAATAAAACTGTCCAAAAACCTTCTACTTTTGAATAATTTTTCATTAAAATTTAAAAAGAAACAATATTTGAACATTCTATAGCAGAAGGAAATTTAAAGAATAGAACTGTCCAAAAACCTTCCATTTTTGAATTATTTTTCATAGAAATTTAAAGAGAAACATTTGAACATTCTATAGCAGAAGGAAATTTAAAGAATAAAACTGTCCAAAAACATTCCATTTTTGAATTATTTTTCATTAAAATTTAGAGAGAAACATTTGAACATTCTATAGCAGAGGGAAATTTGAAGAATAGAACTGTCCAAAAACCTTCCATTTTTGAATCATTTTTCATAAAAATTTAAAGAGAAACATTTGAACATTCTATAGCAGAAGGAAATTTAAAGAATAAAAATGTTCAAAAACCTTTCATTTTTGAATTATTTTTCATAAAAATTTAAAGAGAAAAAACATTTGAACAGCTATTAGAATAAAACTCCAATTCAGATGAAAGTTTCTGAGATATTGCAATTATTCAAATGCTAATGAATTAATTCTGTGGCTTGGTGCAAAAATTACCAATGTCATTTTTTTCAAAAATGAGCTTAATACACTGATACATCACTAATATCAATTATTTTCAGTTCCAGAAGTGCCAATGTCCAATCTCAAAGCAATTAAGAGTTATAAAATGTATACTACCAATGTTATAATTCACATTTTTCTCATTTCTCATGATCGACAGTTTTCTGAGAGTGCGAAAACTACCAATGAAGACATATGTTTTTAGATTGTCATTCATGCTCCATGCCAGAGCTACCAATGACGACTTCTTCACTTCTAGCACTCGCATTTCCGTATCGAAATGCCGTAGTTCGAAAATACAAGGAACTTTAAAGCTGATTTGTGAGGTAGTTGATATTTTGACATAGATAGTTCTTGCACCAAGCCACAGAATTATTAAATAAAAATACTAAGAAACTGTCAATAACCACAGATTTATAGATACTTAGAAAGACTGGTTTCGGTTGTTACACCAGTGTCAATCTCTTTCAGAGATCTTAATTAAATGCTGTAAATCACCCCGAAGACTTCTGCTACTGCAAATATTGACAACAGGGTAAACAGCTAGATGGAAATTCGATGAGCGCTATTATTCAAAAATTACTGTAGACTGGCTGGCCGCTATGGCTAAGTTAAAATGAGCGCTGCTATCCGGAGATTGTCAGTTTGGTGTAAGGGTAAGCATTCCTGACCAGCAATTAGGAGGTACTGGGTTTGATTCCCGGGCTGACAAATAATTATTGTATAGTTGCGCTCATCGAATTTCCATCTAGCTGTTTACCTGTTGTCAAATTTGCAGTAGAAGTCTTCGGGGTGAATTACAGCATTTAATTGGGATTTTCCTTTAATAATAATAATAATTAAAACTCCAATATTTTATTGAGAAACTTACCTAATTCAGTAGCTAAATGCAGAGGAGTCTTTCCATCATTATCTTGAACATCTATTTTGACTCCATTTAGTAGAAGATATTCACAAGCCATTACGGATCCCTGTAGAAATAAAAATTAGTTATGAAATATATAGTTTTGTAATTTCGTTAAAAAGAAGGATAATATAACGATAAAATATGAGACCTACAATGCTTGAATAGAAGTTGTTTTTTGAGCCTTTTTTGTCCAATGTTTGAGACTTTTTTATTTATTATGTTTTCAAACTTCTACAATGTACTATCAGGCGGAGCCCTGCAAAGGCGAGCGTAGCGAGCCTTTGCTTAGCGTCATTTTATTAACATCTTTGAATTAATTTGAAAAATCGTTATTCATAAAACATGTAATCTCACTATACCATGTGATGATAATTGATTGAATGATGCCCAATTATAAATTTAAATACAGTTTACTGACATATAATGTCAAGATAATGAGTTGAGTAGTTGAGACGTGATGATGCGTCATTCGTTAATTTCGTATCACCTACGTGTATAAGCCAGTTCTTTACTTTATTATAGTATAGACTAACAGGTAACACGTGCTACGCAAGGGTCCAATTGCAAACTTGACAAACTGAAATCTTGAAGAGTTTAAAATAGGCCTATAACCATCCTCGGTTAATTAAGAATCAATATTCAACATTTCAAGTTGATGAGTTGAGTAGTTGAGACGTGATGATGCGTCATTCGTGGATTTCCTATCCCCTACGTGCATAAGCTAGTTGCTTCTTTTATTATAGTAATATTGGTGCACCGAGCTTCGCTCGTTATTCATTTATTGACTATTAATAAACCGAACACAATTCTTAAAAATGATTAAGGAAGGACTAACAGGCACAGCCCAAAACAGTTTCTTCCCCGAATTTTGATTTATACACCATAAATAGTCCTGAAAGTAGTTTATGTTCCATATACTTGAATTCAAGTTCAATTTTCAGACCAAACATTTAAAAAACAAAAAAGTTCTAATTTAGATTATTTACAAACCAAATTGAATAACAAAATAACACTCACTAATCACTTAAAATTGTCAAATAATGATCAAAATTATGATATACTCTAGTTTAGAAGGATTATCATGTCATGTCAACAAATCAGATTATTTTGATCAAGTCGATTAAATTGTCTAGCTATATAATGGTTGAGTTCAAAGCCACTGATCGGTGAGTGAACGATGCGATCGGTGAGTGAACGTGGCTCTGAACGAAGGAAGCACTGTTTTGTCGTTGAACGATGCATAGACTCACATGCAGCGCTAGATTATTTGGAATTGAAATCAGCCACTAAAGATCTTAAAGATTTTTGTGATCTATAATATTACAAAAATATATATATTATATAATATCTCGCGCTAAAATACCTCAATGGAACCTTTAATTTCAAATAAAAGCTAGCATTGGGAAGGCATAGGTATTGTGCGTTTATACCTCTACAAGGTCTTTGGTCTTACTGATAAGAAAAAAAATACGTCATATCCGGTTCGTTCACTGATCAGTTGATCGTACTTTCCACCGATGGAAAAGAACGTAAATAGAGTAGCTGAACGTAAACAGACATGGCTGAATACGAGGTTGTTTAGAAATAATGGACTCCATTATAATGTATCTGGAAGCAGAGAAATGCATGATTACATAAATTCAATAACATTTAAAACATTTTACAAAACTTTTAAAACTACTCCAATAACATGATGGTTTTCCATTTTAATTGATTACAATGAAATAGGTTAAGTTCTAGTTCTGTTTACAAAATATGATCAACAGGGGAAACATGTGTCAGTCAAACTCATGAGCACAGAGAATACACATAAAATGGAAGGTATCAATCTAACCAAGATTTGAGTGCACCAAGACCACGACACATGACTGCATCATTTCTTGTTAGAAATTGAATCTACTGCTGTATTACAATGCTACACTTTCTTTCAAGATGGCGGATTATGGCGTCAAGATACTAGCCGACTTTCAGTTCTGTGGTTCATCTGGGATCACTACTCTGTGTCAGGTTTTTTACTGAACGTAAAAAAAAAAACCGATGGATTGATCAGTGGCTTTGAACTCAACCAATATTTCTCGCTGATTGATTAAACAGCTGGAAATAAATCTGTTTCCATCCCACACACGCATCTTCTGTTTCGACAAACGACGAAATTATCATCTGTTTTTCCAAGGATGAATAATTGTTGTTCTTTTTATATCCTCAAGCGAGATTGAGACCTAGTGCAATCGAATTTTTATATCATAAACCTACTATGTTCCAAATTTCGTAAAAATCGTTAGAGCCGTTTTCAAGATCCGTTGAACATAAATAACCAGATATACAGAAATTGCTTAATATAATAGGATAGTTAATATACTGACACTAGTGAGGCCCTGATGCAGATATGAACGATGTCTGTCGTCTGGGTTGGTCCACAGTTTGTCGGCCGCCATGGCTATGGCCTGACACATGACTGGCACATTGTGGGCTGTGGATGCCTTGTAGAGTAGACGCTCGGGCACTAGACGGGAGATGTCTTCGAAACCAACTGTGAACCAAATAAATAAATTCATAAAAATATTATTAAACGAAAATCCAAATTGAATGCAGTAAATCACCCCGAAGACTTCTGCTACTGCAAATATTGACAACAGGGTAAACAGCTAGATGCAATTCGATGAGCATACTATTCAAAAATTATTGTCAGCCCAGGAATCGAACCCAGTACCTCCTAATTGCCGGTCAGGAATGCTTACCTTACACCAAACTGACAATCTTGGATAGCAGCGCTCATTTTATTCAAAGCCATAGCGGCCAGCCAGTCTACAATAAATGAGATGCTTTTTTCATATGCTAATTAATTAATGAATAACTATTATTAAACGAAAATCCCCATTAAAAGCTGTAAATCACCCGAAGACTTGTGCTACTGCAAATATTGACAACAGGGTAAACAGCTAGATGGAAATTCGATGAGCGCTACTATTCAAAAATTATTTGTCAGCCCGGGAATGAACCCAGTACCTCCTAATTGCCGGTCAGTAATTTCCATCTGTAGAACAATCTTAATGGTTAGTCCTAGTGACTAGTTTTAATAGAAATAATTAAAAAATGAAAAAATAATTTCAAGTAGTTATGGTCTTCCGCTGTTACACCTTTTGTCAGACACTCTGTATATTGTATAGATGATAAAATAAGATGATTAAATTCCTTAAGCTGCGTACACATATACGCGCTTCCAACCCGCACCGAGCACGCTCCGCCCTCGTACCGCCCTCGTTCCTCCATCGAACCACAGTCGCTCCGCCCTCGCACCCATCATGAACGTTACGGAAGATGTTAGATCTTCTCGCGTTCCCCGGTCGAACCACTGTTGCTCCCCGTCGATCATCAATCGCTCTGCTG
>NC_052517.1:21194849-21268887 GCF_014356525.2 Nilaparvata lugens | reverse complement strand
ATTTCTCATGATCGACAGTTTTCTGAGAGTGCGAAAACTACCAATGAAGACATATGTTTTTAGATTGTCATTCATGCTCCATGCCAGAGCTACCAATGACGACTTCTTCACTTCTAGCACTCGCATTTCCGTATCGAAATGCCGTAGTTCGAAAATACAGGAACTTTAAAGCTGATTTGTGAGGTAGTTGATATTTTGACATAGATATTCTTGCACCAAGCCACAGAATTATTAAATAAAAATACTAAGAAACTGTCATAACCCAGATTTATAGATACTTAGAAAGACTGGTTTCGGTTGTTACACCAGTGTCAATCTCTTTCAGAGATCTTAATTAAATGCTGTAAATCACCCCGAAGACTTCTGCTACTGCAAATATTGACAACAGGGTAAACAGCTAGATGGAAATTCGATGAGCGCTATTATTCAAAAATTACTGTAGACTGGCTGGCCGCTATGGCTAAGTTTAAAATGAGCGCTGCTATCCGGAGATTGTCAGTTTGGTGTAAGGGTAAGCATTCCTGACCAGCAATTAGGAGGTACTGGGTTTGATTCCCGGGCTGACAAATAATTATTGTATAGTTGCGCTCATCGAATTTCCATCTAGCTGTTTACCCTGTTGTCAATATTTGCAGTAGAAGTCTTCGGGGTGAATTACAGCATTTATTGGGATTTTCCTTTAATAATAATAATAATTAAAACTCCAATATTTTATTGAGAAACTACCTAATTTCTAGCTAAATGCAGAGGAGTCTTTCCATCATTATCTTGAACATCTATTTTGACTCCATTTAGTAGAATAGATTCACAAGCCATTACGGATCCCTGTAGAAATAAAATTAGTTATGAAATATATAGTTTTGTAATTTCGTTAAAAAGAAGGATAATATAACGATAAAAATATGAGACCTACAATGCTTGAATAGAAGTTGTTTTTTGAGCCTTTTTTGTCCAATGTTTGAGACTTTTTTATTTATTATGTTTTCAAACTTCTACAATGTACTATCAGGCGGAGCCCTGCAAAGGCGAGCGTAGCGAGCCTTTGCTTAGCGTCATTTATTAACATCTTTGAATTAATTTGAAAAATCGTTATTCATAAAACATGTAATCTCACTATACCATGTGATGATATTGATTGAATGATGCCCAATTATAAATTAAATACAGTTTACTGACATATAATGTCAAGATAATGAGTTGAGTAGTTGAGACGTGATGATGCGTCATTCGTTAATTTCGTATCACCTACGTGTATAAGCCAGTTCTTTACTTTATATAGTATAGACTAACAGGTACACGTGCTACGCAAGGGTCCAATTGCAAACTTGACAAACTGAAATCTTGAAGAGTTTAAAATAGGCCTATAACCATCCTCGGTTAATTAAGATCAATATTCAACATTTCAAGTTGATGAGTTGAGTAGTTGAGACGTGATGATGCGTCATTCGTGGATTTCCTATCCCCTACGTGCATAAGCTAGTTGCTTCTTTTATTATAGTAATATTGGTGCACCGAGCTTCGCTCGTTATTCATTTATTGACTATTAATAAACCGAACACAATTCTTAAAAATGATTAAGGAAGGACTAACAGGCACAGCCCAAAACTGTTTCTTCCCCGAATTTTGATTTATACACCATAAATAGTCCTGAAGTAGTTTATGTTCCTATACTTGAATTCAAGTTCAATTTTCAGACCAAACATTTAAAAAACAAAAAAGTTCTAATTTAGATTATTTACAAACCAAATTGAATAACAAAATAACACTCACTAATCACTTAAAATTGTCAATAATGATCAAAATTATGATATACTCTAGTTTAGAAGGATTATCATGTCATGTCAACAAATCATTTATTTTGATCAAGTCGATTAAATTGTCTAGCTATATAATGGTTGAGTTCAAAGCCACTGATCGGTGAGTGAACGATGCGATCGGTGAGTGAACGTGGCTCTGAACGAAGGAAGCACTGTTTGTCGTTGAACGATGCATAGACTCACATGCAGCGCTAGATTATTTGGAATTGAAATCATCCACTAAAGATCTTAAAGATTTTGTGATCTAAAATTACAAAAATATATATTATATAATATCTCGCGCTAAAATACCTCAATGGAACCTTTATTTCAAATAAAGCTAGCATTGGGAAGGCATAGGTATTGTGCGTTTATACCTCTACAAGGTCTTTGGTCTTACTGATAAGAAAAAAAATACGTCATATCCGGTTCGTTCACTGATCAGTTGATCGTACTTTCCACCGATGGAAAAGAACGTAAATAGAGTAGCTGAACGTAAACAGACATGGCTGAATACGAGGTTGTTTAGAAATAATGGACTCCATTATAATGTATCTGGAAGCAGAGAAATGCATGATTACATAAATTCAATAACATTTAAAACATTTTACAAAACTTTTAAAACTACTCCAATAACATGATGGTTTTCCATTTTAATTGATTACAATGAAATAGGTTAAGTTCTAGTTCTGTTTACAAAATATGATCAACAGGGGAAACATGTGTCAGTCATAACTCATGAGCCACAGAATACACATAAAATGGAAGGTATCAATCTAACCAAGATTTGAGTGCACCAAGACCACGACACATGACTGCATCATTTCTTGTTATAAATTGAATCTACTGCTGTATTACAATGCTACACTTTCTTTCAAGATGGCGGATTATGGCGTCAAGATACTAGCCGACTTTCAGTTCTGTGGTTCATCTGTGATCACTAATCTGTGGTCAGGTTTTTTACTGAACGTAAAAAAAAACCGATGGAATTGATCAGTGGCTTTGAACTCAACCAATATTTCTCGCTGATTGATTAAACAGCTGGAAATAAATCTGTTTCCATCCCACACACGCATCTTCTGTTTCGACAAACGACGAAATTATCATCTGTTTTTCCAAGGATGAATAATTGTTGTTCTTTTTATATCCTCAAGCGAGATTGAGACCTAGTGCAATCGAATTTTTATATCATAAACCTACTATGTTCCAAATTTCGTAAAAATCGTTAGAGCCGTTTTCAAGATCCGTTGAACATAAATAACCAGATATACAGAAATTGCTTAATATAATAGGATAGTTAATATACTGACACTAGTGATGGCCTGATGCAGATATGAACGATGTCTGTCGTCTGGGTTGGTCCACAGTTTGTCGGCCGCCATGGCTATGGCCTGACACATGACTGGCACATTGTGGGCTGGTGGATGCCTTGTAGAGTAGACGCTCGGGCACTAGACGGAGATGTCTTCGAAACCAACTGTGAACCAAATAATAAATTCATAAAATATTATTAACGAAAATCCAATTGAATGCAGTAAATCACCCCGAAGACTTCTGCTACTGCAAATATTGACAACAGGGTAAACAGCTAGATGCAAATTCGATGAGCAATACTATTCAAAAATTATTTGTCAGCCCAGGAATCGAACCCAGTACCTCCTAATTGCCGGTCAGGAATGCTTACCCTTACACCAAACTGACAATCTTTGGATAGCAGCGCTCATTTTATTCAAAGCCATAGCGGCCAGCCAGTCTACAAATAAATTGAAGATGCTTTTGTTCATATGCTAATTAATTAATGAATAACTATTATTAAACGAAAATCCCCATTAAAAGCTGTAAATCACCCCGAAGACTTGTGCTACTGCAAATATTGACAACAGGGTAAACAGCTAGATGGAAATTCGATGAGCGCTACTATTCAAAAATTATTTGTCAGCCCGGGAATCGAACCCAGTACCTCCTAATTGCCGGTCAGTAATTTCCATCTGTAGAACAATCTTAATGGTTAGTCCTAGTGACTAGTTTTAATAGAAATAATTAAAAAATGAAAAAATAATTTCAAGTAGTTATGGTCTTCCGCTGTTACACCTTTTGTCAGACACTCTGTATATTGTATAGATGATAAAATAAGATGATTAATTCCTTAAGCTGCGTACACATATCGCGCTTCCAACCCGCACCGAGCACGCTCCGCCCCGTACCGCCCTCGTTCTCCATCGAACCACAGTCGCTCCGCCCTCGCACCCATCATGAACGTTACGGAAGATGTTAGATCTTCTCGCGTTCCCCGGTCGAACCACTGTTGCTCCCCGGTCGATCATCAATCGCTCTGCTGGAGTGACGTTCGGTTGCGGAGCAGAGCGAAAGTCTGTACGCACCTTAAGAATTGGATTTTGACTTATAACTGAATTTAAAAAATAATTATTATTAAATAACAAACCTAAAAATAATTCATAATTATTAAATTACAAACCATCATCTTCCTCTTCCCCGCCAGTCGAATCATCTTCACTGCTTAACTGCAGTAAACTTCCGCTTCTCTCCTGGGTCAAATTATCGCCGATCAACAGCAGACTGGTCTCCTCCTCTTCTCCTTCTCCTCCTCCTCCTCCTCCTTCGTTCTTCTTAGCACCTTCTTCTCCTTCTCCTCTCTCCTTTCCTTCTCCTTCTTCTCTGCTTCGATTCACTTCACTGGCTGTTGTAGGAGAAAGTTTGTTTGGAGTTTTTTCCGTGTCTTTCTTTTCGGTCTGTAAGTCAGAGAAATAATTAAAATATATAAATACACAAAAATTGATAATTTGAATATTTAAATCAAGTTAAAATATTATACTAGGTTCAATAAACAAGAGTAATGCCAATGCTAGGTTATATATAGCCTGTACTAATAATAAAATGAATTATGAATAAATGATAGCATATTTCGAGTTAATAAAAGTGGCAGAACAAACGAGACTCGCTACAGTGATAATGACAGTATTTGATTGACATTGGTGTTGCTATCATTCCACAAAGCAGCAATGTATCAAATCATAGTGTTGTGTATCAAGTTGAGTTGATAATACTGTATCATATTGTGTTGATACTGTATCATGTTGCGGTTGTTCTTGTTCTATAGTGAGGTCCATGTTATAATGGCAGTAGTTGATTAACATTGGTGTTGCTATCCTTGTCTATCATTCCACAAAGCAGATAGCGAATGAATCAAATCATAGTGCTGTGTATCAAGTTGAGATGATACTGTATCATATTGTGTTGATCGGTATCATGTTGCGTTGTTCTTGTTCTATAGTGAGGTCCACGTTATAATGGCAGTATTTGATTAACATTGGTGTTGCTATCCTTGTCTATCATTCCACAAAGCAGATAGTGAATGAATCAAATCATAGTGCTATGTATCAAGTTGAGATGATACTGTATCATATTGTGTTGATACTGTATCATGTTGTGGTTGTTCTTGTTCTATAGTGAGGTCCACGTTATAATGGCAGTATTTGATTGACATTGATGTTGCTATCCTTGTCTATCATTCGACAAAGCAGATAGCTCTATCCTCTACCACCACCTGCACAGTGTTCCCACATCGTTTTTAAACAATAAAGAAATAGCTAATCTATTATTAAATATTTTGTTCAAGCAGGGTATATTATTTTAATTCTATAATCTATTTAATTTTTGATTTATTACAAATAAATTTATCAATCAATGTTATGTTTCAGCGAAAATCAATAATGGAAACGTGGAACAATTAATTACACAAAAAATGAATTGGTAAGATATGGTTTGTCACTTTCTGGTTTTCTTGATAGCTTAAACCCAAAATTTTCCAAGATATATAAAGAGACAAATTAATTAAGGCTTCTTATAGGATTAAAGAAATGAGACGGGACCGCAGTAAAAAAATCTGGTGTGGCGCACTCACACAACTTTCCTTGCCGTTATGAAAATTTATCACCTGACGCTAGTGTTCACGCGCATCTCAAGTCCACTATTCAAAGATCCAAGCCAGCTGGTGACAGGACTATAACGCTGGAGACAAAACCCACTTTTTTGGACTCAGGGGACCTTGAAACGTATAGAAATTTAGAAATTGTGGTACCTTAATTTTTTTTCGGATAAAGCAATACTTTCCTTACCTACGGTAATGGGGCAAGGAATGTAAAAATGGATGGACAGGTAGAAATTCTAGTGACCCATCAGTGGTCACCTATTGTTATTGAATTTAGACATTTTCGTGGTGTATTGTAAAGGTTTCCACTCCGAGCATTATATTGGTGGACCAGTATTATATCCTGAAACTTTCCAAATTTACTATCGGGTGGGACTCAGTTTAACCAATTTCCATAGCATGTGGCTTTTTATATCCTAAAAGTTTAAGTATGTTCTATAGGGCGATGTGATGTGTATGTTCTCTTGAGGGAAGAGGATTGAATATCATAGAATTATTACAAGATAACTAGTTGTTCTGTGAACAGTAGACCTCACGCAGTATTCGCATCCACAAGTACCTGATTGAAACTATAGAACTTATGGAAATACAGCAATAGACTGGCTTCTCCACACATCTGTGTAATCACTTGTCAGCTGATTTATGATGAATAATTTCTATAGTCTGATTTTTACTGCAATATTGGCATATGAAGGAGGCTCCCTTTTCCTTTTATATCATCCTTGAAATGCAAAATTTCCAAAAACCTTGTATACACTTCGACGCGCAATTGAAAAAGGAACATACCTGTCAAATTTCATGAAAATCTATTACCGCGTTTCGCCGTAAAAGCGCAACATACAAACATTAAGAGAAATGCCAAACCGTCGACTTGAATCTTAGACCTCACTTCGCTCGGTCAATAATTCCCTTTAAATGAACTGAAATTAATCGATTTCTTCCACAGGGTGCTCCTAGAGGCAGTGTTGTTTTTGTGATTGTGACGATTTGAGCGATTTGTTGCGAAGCTTTTTATTTTGCTTGCCCTATAGGTAAGGAAAGTATTGCTTTCCGAAAAAAATCAAGGTACCCCAATTTCTATATTTCTATACGTTTCAAGGTCCCCTGAGTCCAAAAAAGTGGTTTTTGGGTATTGGTCTGTATGTGTGTGTGTCTGTATGAGTGTATGTGCGTCTGTGTACACGATATCTCATCTCCCAATTAACGGAATGACTTGAAATTTGGAACTTAAAGTCCTTACAATATGAGGATCCGACACGAACAATTTCGATCAAATGCAATTCAAGATGGCGGCTAAAATAGGGAAAATGTTTTCAAAAACAGGGTTTTTCGCGATTTTTTCGAAAATGGCTCCAACGGTTTTAATTAGATTTATAATAATAGTCATTGATATGCTCTATCAACTGCCACAAGTCCCATATCTGTAAAAATTTCAGGAGCTCCGCCCCATCTATGCGAAGTTTGATTTTAGATTTCCAATTATCAGGTCTCAGAGAATAATTTAAATGAAAAAAATCGAGTGGAAAATATTGAGCATGAAAACCTCTTCAATTTATGTGCAGTAACATTTTCACCTAAAATTGAAAATAAGCTTGAAATTTGAGAAAATGTGATTATTCAATATTGCAAACTGTTGGCAACTGTTGATTCTATTAAATCACTAGCCGTCAGGCTCGCTTCGCTCGCCATATCCGTCTAGCCAGGGGGCTCCGCCCCCTGGACCCCCGACTGGATCGTCCAAGAATGAGATCAGCAGGCTCGCTTCGCACGCCTGCATTTTTTTCATTTTATCATATTATATTAGGACAATCCAGTCGGGGGTCCAGACTAAACGTCTGGCTAAACAGATATGGCGAGCGAAGCGAGCCTGACGGCTAGTAATATAATATTCCCAGGATTGAAGTAGCAGTGCCCAATCAATTTTTCCGCGATAAATGCATTTAAATCTTCAACTTGGTGCCAACCTAACAAAATCAACTCAACTTAATGCCAACCTGACAAAATTATTAATTTAGTTGCCAGTTAACAACTGTTTCGAAGAGGTACTCTATCTAGATTATAGTTCTATAGTAACATATGATATGGAAATTTCAATTCTAATTAAGAGATTGGGAGAAGAAGATACATGCTAAAAGACGAACTTTAAACCCTTAAAAACAACCCTTAGAGTTGAAATATTGCCAAAAGATTTCTTAGTGCGCCTCTAAAGGGCCAACTGAACATACCTACCAAATAAGAACATTTTTGGTCCGGTAGATTTTTAGTTATGCGAGTGAGTGAGTGAGTGCCATTTCGCTTTTATATATATAGATTCACTATGAAGAGATAGCAAACTTCGTGTGTCTCCAGCCTTATTGTCCTGTCACCAGCTGGCTTGGATCTTCGAATAGTAGACTTGAGATGCGCCACACCAGATTTTTGTATAATATGAATGTATTTTGCAAACTTGAAGTCAAGTTTACAAGAACAGAAACTTGAATCCACAAGACCCTTCTTCAAGATTTGTAGACATTAAACATGTTTTTCGAATTGCCTATTTTACACCAATGTTGAAAAAACTTGAATTCCAGTGAAGTTGACTAATGTTAATCCCACTTCAGAGATACACCATCAAAGGCTAACATTCATTTCTTCTTGAAATTTAAATCATTCATTCATTAAAAATTCATTTATGGAATTAAAGCTCACTAAATCTGTTATGAGGTATGAAATAGTGGTAACCTATTTGTCCAAATACTCCACCATATACATATAAATGATACATATTAAATGATTCACTATGAAGAGATAGCAAATCTCGTATGTATCCAGCGTTATTGTCCTATCACCAGCTGGCTCGGATCTTTGAATAGTAGACTTGTGATGCACGGGAACACTAGCGTCAGGTGATCAATTCTCATAACGGCAAGGAAAGTTGTGTGAGTGCGCCACACCAGATTTTTACCAATCAGTGTATTACCTGACAAGTGATAGCTCTCCTCCGGGCCTCCTTGTCCCGGCTCTGAGTCCTGCCTCTCCTGAATCGGCGCACACTCCACTTGCGCACAGGTCTGGCCACCCTCTCTCTCTCTCCCCCCACCCCCACCACTGTCAGCGAATTCGAGTTCATCACGAAGCGCCGCTCTTTCCATTTGGCCGTGATGTAGGCCAGGCGTTGCTCGCTGCAAACAGAAGATAATTTGATGTGAACACTCTCATGCAACACAATGTGTTTGTATTTGTTGAGCAACTATCGCTGGTGTGAACACTCTCATTCACCACAATTTGTTTGTATTTGATGAGCAACTATCGCTGATGTGGACACTCTCATAAAACACAATGTGTATGTATTTGTTGAGCAACTATCGCTGATGTGAACACTTTCATGGAACACAGTGTGTTTGTATTTGATGAGAAACTATCGCCGATGTGAACACTTTCATGGAACACAATGTGTTTGTAATTGTTGAGCAACTATCGATGTAGGCTAGGCATTGCTCGCTGCAAACAAAAGACAATTTGATGTGAACACTCTCATGCAACACAGTGTGTGTTTGTATTTTATGAGAAACTATCGCCGATGTGAACACTTTCATGGAACACAATGTGTTTGTAATTGTTGAGCAACTATCGATGTAGGCTAGGCATTGCTCGCTGCAAACAAAAGACAATTTGATATGAACACTTTCATGCAACACAATGTGTTTGTATTTGTTGGGCAACTATCGCTGATGTGAACGCTCTCATGCAACACAATGTGTTTGTATTTGATTATCAACTATCGCTGATGTGAACACTCTCATGCAACACAATGTGTTTGTATTTGTTAAGCAATTATCGCTGATGTAAACACTTCCATATAACACAATGTGTTTGATACCATGAAACAACTATCACCAGTGTGAATATCCCCTTATAATCTCACAAATCTCTTACAGAATCAAGGATATTGATTTCATGTGAATTCTCTTAATTTACGTACAGACTTGTCGCACTGCGTGACACACAGACTCAACGCGAGCAGTTCGCAAGATGATCGCAGGTCGCGCGTTTCAGGTTCGCGCACAAGGAACTAGCCAAGACAACAATGGAGCACGTGGCAAACTCGCGATCATCGTACTTGGCGAATCCTTGTTTGAGGAATTAGTTGAGACATTTATACTTTCCTTGCCATATTACCATAGGTAAGGAAAGTATTGCTTTCCGAAAAAAATCAAGGTACCCAAATTTCTAAATTTCTATACGTTTCAAGGTCCCCTGAGTCCAAAAAAGTGGTTTTTTGGGTATTGGTCTGTATGTGTGTGTGTGTGTGTGTGTGTGTGTATGAGTGTATGTGCGTCTGTGTACACGATATCTCATCTCCCAATTAACGGAATGACTTGAAATTTGGAACTTAAGTTCCTTTCACTATAAGGATCCGACACGAACAATTTCGATCAAATGCAATTCAAGATGGCGGCTAAAATGGCGAAAATGTTGTCAAAAACAGGGTTTTTCGTGATTTTCTCGGAAACGGCTCCAACGATTTTGATCAAATTCATACCTAAAATAGTCATCGATAAGCTCTATCAACTGCCACAAGTCCCATATCTGTAAAAATTTCAGGAGCTCCGCCCCATCAATGCAGATGGATTCCCAATTATCAGGCTTCAGATACAATTGAAACAAAGAAAATCAAATGGAGTAGATTGAGCATGAAAATCTCTACAATTAATGTTCAGTAACATTTTCACCTGAAATTGAAAATAAGCTTTAAATTCGAGAAAATGTGATTATTCAATTGCAAATTAATGTTAATTCTATTAAATCATTCACTATAAAGAGATAGCAGACCTCATGTGTGTCTCCAGCGTTATTGCCCTGTCACCAGCTCAAATCTTTGAATAGTAGACTTGAGATGCGCGGGAACACTAGCGTCAGGTGATCAATTTTCATAACGGCAAGGAAAGTTGTGTGAGTGCGCCACACCAGATTTTTTGCTGGTGAAATCAAATTTCCTAATTTTTGGTTAAATTGATCAGCTAGTTTTAACTGGAGATTATTGAACGAAGCGCTAACATGAATATGGTAGAATCAACCCTTAGTATACATGGAGATGACATTTAACGGCGGTTACTCACTGACTAGACTCAGCGTTGATCCTGGTTAAGGTTGTCGTCTCAACGTTGGCCTCATAGATATTGTTGACAATCTGATTGCCGAGTTCCGCCATTACTTTCAGCACTTCCGGTTCCCATTTGTCTAAGGTCAACGACCTCACCTTGCTATAGTGCACGCCTAGACTGCGGTGGATGGCCGAACATTCTAGAAAATAAAAAAATACACAGATGGAAAATACTGAGATATTGCAATTATTCAAATGCTAATGAATTAATTATTATTATTATTAAACGAAAATCCCAATTAAATGCTGTAAATCACCCCGAAGACTTCTGCTACTGCAAATATTGACAACAGGGTAAACAGCTAGATGGAAATTCGATGAGCGCTACTAATCAAAAATTATTTGTCAGCTCGGGAAAAAATACAGTCACATAGTGGATTTATAGAGAAAAGATAGCAATAGAAGATATGCCATGGTTTGTAGAATTCATTCAAAGTGGAAGTTTTGTATCAAATTATGGTGTTGTGTATCAAGTTGAGATTATACTGTATCAAATTGTGTTGATATTGTATCATGTGTGGTGATACTATAAAGAAGACTTCTGCTACTGCAAAAAATATTGACAACTGGGTAAACAGCTAAATCGAAATTCACTGGGAGCTACTATTCAAAAATTATTTGTCAGCCCGGGAAAAAATACAGTCACATAGTGGATTTATAGAGAAAAGATAGCATAAAAAGATATCCCATGGTTTGTAGAATTCATTCAACGTTTGGAAAATGTGTATCAAATTATGGTGTTGTGTATCAAGTTGAGATGATACTGTACCAAATTGTGTTGATATTGTATCATGTGTGGTGATACTATAGAGAAAAGGTAGCATAAGAAGATATCCTATGGTTTGTAGAATTCATTCAAAGTTTGCAAGTTTTGTATCAAATTATGGTGTTGTGTATCAAGTTGAGATGATATTGTATCATTTATGGTGATATGCCATGGTAAAGGACCGTTATGATGCAAATGTGAGTGTTAACTGAAGCCGATAGTCCTAGTAGTTGTTTTTGGTGAAGCTATGTGACGCTGGTAGTCTCTCATACTGTGCCCTTCTTACACTCTTAGGCTCAACTGACACTTAGGCGACTCAGGTGGAGAAGAGACTGGACTGTAGTGGAGAGCATGTGTTTCCAAATGGTGACACTCAGACCAGTCGATTCTAGTCTCCGCGACGTCACCATTTCAAAACACATGCTCTCCACTAGAGTCCAGTCTCTTCTCCACCTGAGTCGCCTAAGTGTCAGTTGAGCCTTACACTCCCAACAAAAGAGTATAATAATAGAGTTGTAATCGGCTTGATCGGGATGAAACTTTAGAATAATATGCTCTGTCAATCCGTGAAAGTTGTTGACCTTAAATTTAGGGAATGTTTTTTATTAAACGGTGAAGGTTTCCATGGGGTTGAAGTTTTCCTTCAAACAAAAAAGTCATTGGGCCATATGAATAAAGTTGAGCGTTTGCTCATACTTCTAAAATATGGAGCATTTGCTTCATTTTCTATGAATAAACGTGAGCAAAACCTTTTGCTCATGCTCATCAGAAGAATAGTTTGAGCATTTGCTCAAAAGTAAAAGCTTTTGCTCAACTTTTGAAGCAAATGCTTCAAAAAAGGTGAGTCTAGTCTAGAGCAGCTTATCACCTTTTGCTCATAGTAAAATGGCTCAACTAATTCGTATGAGGAAGAGGAAACTATACCAGATACGATCACAACCAATAGTTGAGAACTATAAAACTCTTTTTAGATTCAACCATGATCTAATTATATCACCATTATTCCTACAAAAGAATAAATACAAAAGCTACCTGTTATAAAGATACGGTAGCCATCACAAAATAGGAAATAGACATTTAAGAAGATGAGAGTGTGTAGACGATTATAAGAAGGCTACTGATATTATAAGAATATGCTAAAGATTATTATAGAGATGACATTTTTTCACGCTATTATTTCAAAACTCATTATTCTAAACTCAGCTAACCTGAAACTCTATTCATAAATAGAAAACAGAGCAGACGACGCAAACACAAGCGGTGCACCCTACTTGCATATTTAGCGCTTCCGTGAGCTATAAAAACAAAAGTAAGGCTACAAAAGTGAATCAGCTGATGAAAAATCTTTAAAATGCGTGAGCATTTGCTCCAGAGTTCAGGAGCATAAGATAAGAGTATAAGGTAAAGCTTATTCATATCAAAATGAGCAAATGTTTTTGCTTCTACCTTTTGCTCATGAGCAAAACCTTATGCTCAATGCTTTTGCTCATGAGCATTTGCTCTGGTTTTGTTTATATGGGCCAATATTGTCACAAAGTGAATTTTTGTGACGGACGTAGAGCCGTCGTCTAATGTATAATTTAGCGAATTTATTCTGTTTTAGAATAAGAATAGGATCGACTGCCGGGATATATCTTGTTAGATTTGTAGTGGTGTATGCCCATCATCACCATCGTCGCCAAACCCTATAAATCATCAGCAGCGGATTCATCATTTAACCAGATATTTCCAGATCTTGTTTACCACTCTGAGCGTTCTCGCATTTTGTATTGCATCAGCAGCATCCGTGTCATCAGAACGATAAGCGGCTACCGAGTCGGGTTGGTATCGTTATTCATGAAATTTCTGGAATAGAAATATTGTTTACCGGCCTGATTTTGTGTAGCAATTAGTATCATTGTCATCATTTGCTGCACCCTTAACATCAGGAGCAGCTGAGTCAAACCCTGTCACATGACCAGTGGCGTGATCGTCTTTTCAGACTCTCATTGGTCGGGAATCTCTTTTCCCCCGGCCTCCTAATTTTCAGCGACCTGGTGCTGCTTCAAGAAGACCTGAGAAAGAGGCAGTTGTTCGGTGAACGGGTTTGTGTACGGCTGCGTTCCGAGCGGCGCTCCCAATAGTGGTGTACTAGAGGGTTAATATTCTATTCTGTATTTTAGTGAATGGAATATTGTATGTCGAATTGCCGACTGTATTTGAAGGTGGATTCTCCTGGGGGATTTTCTTTCTTGTCGGTTATTTTTCCTAAATTCGTATCACTGGGGGTGAACGAGCTATCCTTGGTTTTGAAACCTGTAAGGGATCTCAAGTTTGTGCTACAAATAGTTGAGTGGGAAATTTAGCTAGGCTCTTATAGCGGGTTATTTTTGAGTACTTAATTTATAAGTCTCGACTCTGTCGCTTCACGACGTTTTTAATTAACTTATAATACGGGAAGTGGGAATCGGTTCGCTATTCTCCGTATCAGTATCCACGTCGATTCAGGTAATTGTATGTCAGGACTGGTAGTCCGTATATTTTTCCTTCTCTGTAGTAAGGTGGCCTTCAGTTTAAAGAGTGATTTTCCTCCATTGAATTTTTATTCTTGTAGGGAAATCCCCGTCCTTTTTAAGAATAGTTTTTCTCAATTAATTTTTATTCTTGTGGGAAAATCCCTGTTCCTTTTGAGAATAGTTTTCTCGATTAATTTTTGTCCCTGCAGATAAATTATTATCATTTATAGTAAGTTTTCCTTGCTTGGTTTTCATACTATAGAGTGGCCCAGTACTTTAACTTTTCTTAGCAGTTTCTGACTTGCTGTAATACCTAGTAGGAAAATTCCAATCATTTCCTAGAGAACTCAGGTACCGTACAGCTTGAGTTCGTCCTTGTCGAAGTTGGTAGACTGCGACGTCCTTTCTCTTTCTTTCTCTCAACTTTCCCTTTACCAAAGTCCTTCTAGCTCTCAGGTACAGCTTGAGGATTTCCTCGCCGAAGTTTTTAGACTGCGGCATCCTTTCTCTTTCTTTCTCTTAATTCGTCCTGTGTTAAAATCCTTCCTGATCTCAGTTTCAGATTCGAGATCGTCCTAGTCGCGGGTTTTCAGAACCGCGAATCCTTTATAAAATTCTTAGAAACCTGTCTTCTTTTATAGCAAATATTATTTGCTGGTTTTACCTGTGGAAAATTCACGAATTTTCCCGTGATCTCCGTTGCAAATTAGAGATCGATCTTTTGGTAGTCCTTAGACTGGCAATTACTTGGAAAAGACTATTGAAATCTTTTCCTGAATTAGGAGTCTCTGACTCGATATTTTCCTTGTGGAAAATCCTGGAAAAATCCTTTCCTACCCTGACAACGACAGACTGTTGTCTTCCCGATATTATTCTACAGACTGTGTCTGTGAAAAATCTTTTCTATCCTCTCATAATAGTCGACATACTGACTATTAATTTAAAAGCGTTTCGGACGATTGAGAGCGATTCCCATACCCTTAAGGGCAGTCACAGATTAGCCCTTAATAACCGGCGCGCAGTCACCAGATTAGCGCGGAAATCCTGTTTAGCAGTTTCAGAATTGCTGAAAATCCTTTCGCAGCTGCAGGCTCGCGATTCAGAAATCCGACACCCGAAACCTTATCCTCTAAACTTTAATTACCACATAATTGAAATTGATATACTGTATTTAGCTAGCAGGTCCAGCCTGCTAAGAGCTAGAGCGCAATTCTCAGATTGCGGATTATTGAGCAGATATTTATTTGCTGTAGAGAATAATAACCTTATTGATTCTCTGTTCCCTATACCCTATACCGTATACCTCATACCCTGCACCCTATTCTCTATAGCTTACACCCTATACCGTGCCCTATTTAACCACATCTCAAATACTACTAATAACTCCATAGTTCCGTCATACCTTTACCTCATAGCTCTCACCTTAAACCCCATAGAAAAACCACATCCCGGGCTTGCAGGTACAGCTTGCTCGCCGTCAATTCGCAGTTGGTTCAGATTGCGTACTACCTTTATAAATAGAATTATTGGTAGGGATCTGATAGTCAGATCCGTCTCCTTGTGTAGGGTTATCTTAATATCCCTTAACACCCACCCTGTATTCCAAAGGCCATCAATAAATTGATGAATTATTGTTGAATGACTTACTTATGCAGAGTGTGATACCCAGATTGATGCTGGCCCACTTTGGATCGCTCGCCCCACAATCACAACAGCTATTGTTTCCTGGGATTTTCAGTAATAGAGCTAATGGCCTGCAATTAGACAAACATAAATTATTAAAAACCTCCAACATCTTCAAATAATCATTATTCCTAGACCAAAAATCAAGTGACGAAGCAGTGTGTGATATCATAACCTACCCTTCGGACAACATTAATTTTTTATCAAGATTTTTGGAAACAAATAGTACAGGCTCAGTCTATTTTTTCCTTCAATTTCATAATTATAATATTATGACTAGCTGGCCACTAGCTGGAACTTCGTACCGCCAAATAGTTAATGCATCTCATGACAAACTTAAGCTGGAGGCATACCTGGGGAGGCGCGATGCGGCATTTTATCTATATAGATAATTTACTGCAAAATAAAAGAATTACTAAAAATCAATTAATTCTGAACACCGAAGACAGCCCAATTATTCGAAACAAAGCAATGTGTTTAGAGCATGTAAGTCTTCAACCTGAGACCGCACTGCTGGATGGTTACACACACAACAGTCATTTTGATTTTAGTCGGGGCGTTTGGAATAAAATACATGGGCGGTTATGGAGCAGCACACACTCTTGTCTACTATCTACCGACGGCTGTTGTATGAAGCAATTATTATAACAGCTGATTTTTCCTTCTGTGTGTGGCCAGCTCACAAATCTACTCCCATAAGGATTACATGTAAACTTTGAAGGACCGTAGCAAAGAGTCCTAAAGTCGGATTATAAATTTGATAGGCCATAAACCTAGTCCTGTACATAACGAACACAACTGAAAAAATCATCAAATTCGGTGCACACATAAAAAAGTTATTGAATGTCAAAATTTGAGGCTCAATTTTTATTTATTGACCGAGCGAAGTGAGTCTAAAGCTGCGTTTACACCAAAGTTATTAACAAAATGTTAGTAACTTAATCCTTATAGATTCTATTTAGATTGAACATAACTTATCATACACATGATGAACATATGTGTTTGTCAAGTTCCGTTCAATCTAATAGAATCTATAAGGATTAAGTTATTAACATTTTGTTAATAACTTTGGTGTAAACGCAGCTTGAGATTCAAGTCGACGGTTTGGCATTTCTCTTAATGTTTAAATTTTTATATGTTGCGCATTTACGGCCAAACGCGGTAATAGATTTTCATGAAATTTGACAGGTATGTTCCTTTTTTAATTGCGCGTCAACGTATATACAAGGTTTTTGGAAATTTTGCATTTCAAGGATAATATAAAAGGAAAAAGGAGCTTCCTTCATACGCCAATATTAGAGTAAAAATCAGTCTATAGAATTATTCATCATAAATCAGCTGTCTAGTGGACTATAATACTACCACTACCTCCGTAAACAAAGCCGTAGTGCAATCGTGTGACGTCAGCACAGGTAGGGCTCCCACACCAATGAAAATTCGTTGATTTCAACTGATCTATATCAGCTAGTGCTTTTATTGGTGTAGGAGCCCTACCTGTGCTGACGTCACACGATTGCACTACGGCTTTGTTTACGGAGGTAGTGATACTACCCGTTCAAAACATGGAACATCTTGAAAATGTATCTTTCCATCAACATTAGTAGACAGTTGACTATAATACTACCCGTTCAAAAACATCGAACATCTTGAAAATGTATCTTTCCATCAACGTTGTAGACATTTGCAGCCAGACCTGATAACAGCGCTCACACTCACATTCCGGGACGACACGTCACGGTACGATAGGACAGAAAGCTCTATGTTTATTTAGGATTTTTTCCTAAAATATAACAACAGGTCAATGTAACTTACTGAGCGCGAGGTCTACTGCTCACAGAACTACTAGTATAGATCTATAATTACCTCTTAGCAACCTTCCTATCTCCATCTTGGTTAGATCCTGTAGTATTCCTATTATCCATCTTCGTCACTTCTCCTACACTCTCCTTCCGATCTCCTCCTCCCACACCTCCTTCTCCTCCTCCACACTCTTCCTCTTCTTCTTCCTCCTCCTCTTCCCGTCCTTCATCTCTCCTTCCCCGCCTTTCTTCAGCCGTACAAGGCGTTTGCTGTATGGCAGCTCCTATGCCTCGCTGTAGAGCGGTAACCCATGCTTGGTAGATCTCTTCCGAGTCGGCTTGTAACATATGGCTTCTGAAAAATGAAATAAATCCGTGATTAAATGGAAAAACATGTTAAAATAATTCAGTCCAATAATAAAAAAACATTTATGATGATGCCTTAGTACAGTCCGGGTCCTATAGCTTTGCCTATCGGCGGAGGGCCACTAGTTTACAATACTACCCAAACAAAAACATCCAACATTTTTGAAAATTCAACTTTCCATGAGCAACAGATGCTCTTTTGTATCTTCTCAAAAGCAACGTGTTGCATCCGAAAAGATATACAAGGAGCTTCAATGTATCTTTCCATAAGCAACAGATGCTCTTTTGTATCATCTCAAAAGCAACGTGTTGCATCCGAAAAGATATCCCCAGGAGCTTCAATGTATCTTCCCATAAGCAACAGATGCTCTTTTGTATCTTCTCAAAAGCAACGTGTTGCATCCGAAAAGATATACACTATACAGAGAGCTTCAATATATCTTTCCGTAAGCAACAGATGCTCTTTTGTATCTTCTCAAAAGGAACGTGTTGCATCCGAAAAGATATCCCCAGGAGCTTCAATGTATCCTCCCATAAGCAACAGATGCTCTTTTGTATCTTCTCAAAAGCAACATGATGCATCCGAAAAGATACACAAGGAGCTTTCTGGGGTTGGGTCCTTTTAGCACAACACAGCCAATCAGCTGACATTCGTTCTACAAGCTGTTTCCATTGTTGGTGATAAGTTGCAACTCTCTCATTCATGAAGAATCTCTGTGTGTAGGGAGCTTCCTCCATCTAGGGATCTAGGGTCTCTGAAGCCCAAAGACTTTAAAGATCAAAGACCTTAAAGATGCATAGACTCACATGCAGCGCTAGTGTCGAACTTGGAATTGAAATCCGCCATTGAGGGGGCAACCCATAAGATTATTACAAACCAATGCCACCAATGCCTTTGTGATCTATAGTATTACAAATAAATAATATATAATATCTCGTGCTAAAATACCCCAATGGCGGCCTTCAATCTCAAGTGAGAGCTATCATTGGGAAGGCATAGGCATTGTGTGTCTATATCACTCTTTAAAGCCTTTGCTGAAGCCTGATGACTTTGCAAAGCCGAGATATTACCCCGGGAACCATACCTTGCCTGTATGCCGTTTCAAAATCACGGAAACAAAGCTACGGGATGTGTATGTGCCTGTGTAACGTCAAGCCAAATACTAGATTTACAGGGGCGAGGCGTGACTTTTTGGCTCAGTCATCTCCAGCAACAATTCTGTTGAAAGTTTGAATGAAAGTTGCGCCCCCCCTCCCCTACTTGAAAGATAATGTTTCATTTTGGACAATTATTTATCGAGCAAGATGACATCTAGTATAAGATAAGCTTACTATTCAAAATCCTAGAGTTGAAAAGGCTAGAACGTGACTAAATCTCAAGCTCGGAAACTGGCCCTCAATAATTAAAATTAATTGAAAAAATTGAAATGAAATTCTTTATTCTTTATTGATTCATACAAGTAAATCATCAAAAATGACAGAGAGAGAAAAAATAAGGTACGGTAACCTTAATACGTAATACGTTAAATCTTGTAGTTGTTCACTTCACTAAATTTTCAGTTCTTAAATATCTTCTCAAAGTAGATTTTTAAATTTAGATGCTTCAAAACCAAACATAGAAGAAATAATAATAATCATCATCATCAATAACAAATTGCAAACACAATTATTATCGTACGGTTTGCAACACTGGCGCGGAACAGTGGAATCGCAGAAAATAGCGATGTCTTTGACCGTTTACTCCACCATCGTTTACGGGGAGAGGGAGAGTGATGATGCAGAAGAGTGGTGGTAACCAATGCTAAATAGCATTACTGGAATCTCTCATTTCTGAGAATCACATTGAGCGGAAGGAACTGAAGATGCAGAAGTCTACTTTATTCAAACTTGGCGCGCTCGCAAAAAACGTTTCTTTTTTGTTTCTTCACCTTTTTTGTATTTATTTTCAATTTAATAATATACACATTACATATAAATTTCTGTCCAGTCATCGCGAATCCAGAGATGACCGGACGCCTCGCCTCTGTAGATTTACAAGTCGAGAATACTGTTCTGAACAAAGCTCAGGCTAGAGCTACCAGAGGACTGTAATTTACTATTCAAATAATCAAATACAAACAAGGGGCCAAATTTAATCTTCAATTTGAGCCAGGTTATTTGTACAGTTAAACTCTGCATTAATGAACAATAAAAAAGAGCAAAAACTCACCAGATTTAATCCAATCTTGACTACTTGCCCATCGAAGCTTTATTAGGTGTTTTGATCAGGTTCAGGGTGGGATGAAATCTGGGAATAAGACAGGTTTGGCTTCCGGGCTGTCTTTTCACGTTCAACTTGCAGGCTATGCACTGTGTTTCGAACAAAGCTCAAACTGGATTCTTTATAAATTCAAATCCGATTCAAATTAATTCAATTCAACACTATTTACGCTGTTATACTCATAATTCACACACACGACACTCAAACAATTATTTACAAGAAATTTCCGATCGAAATTACTTGACAAAATACAAATTCGGTCTTGCACAACAAGACAATGGGCTGACAAGACAAGATGGACTGAGGCTTTTTTCTCGACAAGGCCAAAACAGCTGGACGGTCTGCGCTGGCGCAAACAAGCCTGCTATTGGCAGAACTGCAGTCTGGGATTTTGGCGCTACAGTTCGAATTCTCTGGCCAGACCAAATACATTTGCATAAAATTATGGAAAACTGGATAAAGTATTTCAAATTGTAGGAATGGACTCACTTGGTGGGCGATAGTACTTCAAAGCAGAACCGCCTCTCGGCGTCATGGGCGGGCTTCACGGTGCAAATTCTCAGGTCTTCCTCCATTACTGTCACGCTTTCTTCCCCTACAAAACACAAATTAGTCATAGATTTATTAAAATAATTCATTCAAACAGAAAGATTAACAATAAAGATGAAAGTAGTCTCAATTTCAAGTAGTCGTTTTTCGTAAATCTATGTAGTCTCTCATATAGTGAGGTCCACGTTATAATGGCAGTATTCGATTAACACTGGTGTTGCTATCCTTGTCGTATCATTCCACAAAGCAGACAGCGAATGTATCAAAACATAGTGTTGTGTATCAAGTAGAGATGATACTGTATCATATTGTGTTGATACTGTATCATGTTGTGGTTGTTCTTGTTCTATAGTGAGCTCTACATTATAAAGTCAGCACTTGATCAACATTGGTGTTGCTATCCTTGTCTATCATTCAAAAAAGCAGACAGCGAATGTATCAAATCATATTGTTGTGTATCAAGTAGAGATGATACTGTATCATATTGTGTTGATACTGTATCATGTTGTGGTTGTTCTTGTTCTATAGTGAGCTCTAGATTATAAAGTCAGTACTTGATCAACATTGGTGTTGCTATCCTTGTCTATCATTCGACAAAGCAGATAACGAATGTATCAAAACATAGTGTTGCGTATCAAGTTGAGATGATACTGTATCGTATTGTGTTGATACTGTATTATGTTGTGGTTGTTTTTATTCTATAGTGAGGTCCACGTTATAATTGCAGTATTTGATTAACATTGATGTTGCTATCCTTGTCTATCATTCAACAAAGCGGATAGCGAATGTATCAAATCATAGTGTTGTGTGTCAAGTTGAGATGATACTGTATCATACTATGTTGAAACTGTATCATGTTGTGGTTGTTTTTATTCTATAGTGAGGTCCACGTTATAATGGCAGTATTCGATCAACATTGGTGTTGCTATCCTTGTCTATCATTCCACAAAGCGGATAGCGAATGTATCAAATCATAGTGTTGTGCATCAAGTAGAGATGATACTGTATCATATTGTGTTGATACTGTATCATGTTATGATTGTTCTTGTTCTATAGTGAGGTCCACGTTATAATTGCAGTATTTGATTAACATTGATGTTGCTATCCTTGTCTATCATTCAACAAAGCGGATAGCGAATGTATCAAATCATAGTGTTGTGTGTCAAGTTGAGATGATACTGTATCATACTATGTTGAAACTGTATCATGTTGTGGTTGTTTTTATTCTATAGTGAGGTCCACGTTATAATGGCAGTATTCGATCAACATTGGTGTTGCTATCCTTGTCTATCATTCCACAAAGCGGATAGCGAATGTATCAAATCATAGTGTTGTGCATCAAGTAGAGATGATACTGTATCATATTGTGTTGATACTGTATCATGTTATGATTGTTCTTGTTCTATATAGTGAGCTCTACATTATAAAGTCAGCACCTGATCAACATTGGTGTTGCTATCCTTGTCAATCATTCAACAAAGCGGATAGCAAATGTATCAAATCATAGTGTTGTGTATCAAGTTGAGATGATACTGTATCATATTGTGGTGATACTGTATCATGTTGTGGCTGTTCTTGTTCTATAGTGAGCTCTACGTTATAAGGTCAGGACCTGATTAAAATTTGTGTTGCTATCCTTGTCTATCGTTCAACAAAGCAGATAGCACTGTCCTTTTCCAACTCTGCCAAATCAATAGTAGAAAAGAGGTAGAAATATGAACTACCAGAATATTAATCGCAATAAATTATGAAAATGTATTAAAATAAAACATAAGAAGATATACCATGGTATAGGTCGTTTATGTACCAGATTTCTTCTCCGACTACTGTCTATGATTAGTGTGTTGTTGGGAGTGTAAGAGTGTAAGAAGGGCACAGTATGAGAGACTACCAGCGTCACATAGCTTCACCAAAAACAACTACTAGGACTATCGGCTTCAGTTAACACTCACATTTGCAACATAGACACCCTATACACTGTCTATTATTAGTGTGTTGTTGGGAGTGTAAGAAGGCACAGTATGAGAGACTACCAGCGTCACATAGCTTCACCAAAAACAACTACTAGGACTATCGGCTTCAGTTAACACTCACATTTGCAACATAGACACCCTATACACTGTCTATTATTAGTGTGTTGTTGGGAGTGTAAGAAGGACACAGTATGAGAGACTACCAGCGTCACATAGCTTCACCAAAAACAACTACTAGGACTATCGGCTTCAGTTAACACTCACATTTGCAACATAGAAACCCTATACACTGTCTATTATTAGTGTGTTGTTGGGAGTGTAAGAGTGTAAGAAGGGCACATTATGAGAGACTAAAAGCGTCACATAGCTTCACCAAAAACAACTACTAGGACTGTCGGCTTCAGTTAACACTCACATTTGCAACATAGACACCTATACACTGTCTATGATTAGTGTGTTGTTGGGAGTGTAAGAGTGTAAGAAGGGCACATTATGAAGACTACCAGCGTCACATAGCTTCACCAAAAACACTACTAGGACTATCGGCTTCAGTTAACACTCACATTTGCAACATAGAACCCTATACACTGTCTATTATTAGTGTGTTGTTGGGAGTGTAAGAAGGGCACAGTATGAGAGACTACCAGCGTCACATAGCTTCACCAAAAACAACTACTAGACTATCGGCTTCAGTTAACACTCACATTTGCAACATAGACACCCTATACACTGTCTATTATTATGTGTTGTTGGGAGTGTAAGAAGGACACAGTATGAGAGACTACCAGCGTCACATAGCTTCACCAAAAACAACTACTAGGACTATCGGCTTCAGTTAACACTCACATTTGCAACATAGAAACCCTATACACTGTCTATTATTAGTGTGTTGTTAGGAGTGTAAGAGTGTAAGAAGGGCACTGTATGAGAGACTACCAGCGTCACATAGCTTCACCAAAAACAACTACTAGGACTATCGGCTTCAGTTAATACTCACATTTGCAACATAGACACCCTATACACTGTCTATTATTAGTGTGTTGTTGGGAGTGTAAGAGTGTAAGAAGGGCACAGTATGAGAGACTACCAGCGTCACATAGCTTCACCAAAAACAACTACTAGGACTATCGGCTTCAGTTAACACTCACATTTGCAACATAGACACCCTATACACTGTATTATTAGTGTTGTTGGGAGTGTAAGAAGGGCAAAGTATTAGAGACTACCAGCGTCACATAGCTTCACCAAAAACAACTACTAGGACTATCGGCTTCAGTTAACACTCACATTGCAACATAGACACCCTATACACTGTCTATTATTAGTGTGTTGTTGGGAGTGTAAGAGTGTAAGAAGGCACAGTATGAGAGACTACCAGCGTCACATAGCTTCACCAAAAACAACTACTAGGACTATCGGCTTCAGTTAACACTCACATTTGCAACATAGACACCCTATACACTGTCTATTATTAGTGTGTTGTTGGGAGTGTAAGAAGGGCAAAGTATTAGAGACTACCAGCGTCACATAGCTTCACCAAAAACAACTACTAGGACTATCGGCTTCAGTTAACACTCACATTTGCAACATAGACACCCTATACACTGTCTATTATTAGTGTGTGTTGGAGTGTAAGAGTGTAAGAAGGCACAGTATGAGAGACTACCAGCGTCACATAGCTTCACCAAAAACACTACTAGGACTATCGGCTTCAGTTAACACTCACATTTGCAACATAGACACCCTATACACTGTCTATTATTAGTGTGTTGTTGAGAGTGTAAGAGTGTAAGAAGGGCACAGTATGAGAGACTACCAGCGTCACATAGCTTCACCAAAAACAACTACTAGGACTGTCGGCTTCAGTTAACACTCACATTTGCAACATAGACACCCTATACACTGTCTATGATTAGTGTGTTGTTGGGAGTGTAAGAGTGTAAGAAGGGCACATTATGAGAGACTACCAGCGTCACATAGCTTCACCAAAAACAACTACTAGGACTATCGGCTTCAGTTAACACTCACATTTGCAACATAGAAACCCTATACACTGTCTATTATTAGTGTGTTGTTGGGAGTGTAAGAAGGGCACAGTATGAGAGACTACCAGCGTCACATAGCTTCACCAAAAACAACTACTAGGACTATCGGCTTCAGTTAACACTCACATTTGCAACATAGACACCCTATACACTGTCTATTATTAGTGTGTTGTTGGGAGTGTAAGAAGGGCACAGTATGAGAGACTACCAGCGTCACATAGCTTCACCAAAAACAACTACTAGGACTATCGGCTTCAGTTAACACTCACATTTGCAACATAGACACCCTATACACTGTCTATTATTAGTGTGTTGTTGGGAGTGTAAGAAGGGCACAGTATGAGAGACTACCAGCGTCACATAGCTTCACCAAAAACAACTACTAGGACTATCGGCTTCAGTTAACACTCACATTTGCAACATAGACACCCTATACACTGTCTATTATTAGTGTGTTGTTGGGAGTGTAAGAAGGGCACAGTATGAGAGACTACCAGCGTCACATAGCTTCACCAAAAACAACTACTAGGACTATCGGCTTCAGTTAACACTCACATTTGCAACATAGACACCCTATACACTGTCTATTATTAGTGTGTTGTTGGGAGTGTGAGAGTGTAAGAAGGGAACAGTATGAGAGACTACCAGCGTCACATAGCTTCACCAAAATCAAATACTTGGACTATATGCTTCAGTTAACACTCACATTTGCAACATAGACACCCTATACACTGTCTATTATTAGTGTGTTGTTGGGAGTGTGAGAGTGTAAGAAGGGCACAGTATGAGAGACTACCAGCGTCACATAGCTTCACCAAAAACAACTACTAGGACTATCGGCTTCAGTTAACACTCACATTTGCAACATAGACACCCTATACACTGTCTATTATTATTGTGTTGTTGGGAGTGTGAGAGTGTAAGAAGGGCACAGTATGAGAGACTACCAGCGTCACATAGCTTCACCAAAAACAACTACTAGGACTATCGGCTTCAGTTAACACTCACATTTGCAACATAACGGTCCTTTACCATGGCATATCAAATGATACAGTATCACCACAATATAATTCAGTATCATCTCAACTTGATACACAACACCATAATTTGATACTAAACTTCCAAACTTTGAATGACTTCTACAAACCATGGGATATCTTCTTATGCTATTTTTCGTCTATGTTGAACCGTTTTGGGCGCAAGCCTGTGGTACTTTTCTGTAAGTTGTGTAATTCTGTATGATTGAATAAATAAATACCAACATAGAGAAATAATAGCATAAGTAGATATGCCATGGTATAGGGTGTTTATGTCGCAACTTTTACTGTTATTTCAAGCTGATAGTCCACGTAGTTCTTTCCTGTGAAGCTTTATGACGCTGGTAGTCTCTGATATCCCTACAGAGACACACTTACTTTATGCTAACACAGTAGACACACTGGGGTGTTGAACACCCTAATTTAATTTTGCATTTTTATTTGAAAAATATGAAAAAACAAGTACTTAGACCATACTTCATCATTTCTCAATCATTTTTGTCCCAAGTGCATACAGAAATCAAAAGTAAAGCACTGCTTATCAATATTTATACTAATTTTACAAGTACGTATGTTCCGCCTAAGTGTTGGAGCTCCTAATCCGGTTTGAACGAATGGCTTGATCATTGCCAATGACAACTTCCTCAAAAACTCAAGTCTCTTCATTTTATTGTTTTGAATCTCAATTAGTAGAGAATCATAGCATTTATTCCAATCTGATCCATCATCCCATACCACATTCTTAGTGACAATACACATACAAGTAAATCTTTGTAATAAAAGTGTTTGATAAAAGTCCTACGAAAAAGACACTCTGGGGTGTTAGACACCCCAAACGAAGAACAAGATGAGCTGGTGACCTTGTAGAATGCTATTACTGACTGGAAGTGGTGGAGAGTAGTTGACAATACTACAAACCTAATTTAGACTGGGCATAAATTCCCATCTGTTTGACATTGTCAACTGCAGAACAAATAAAATCCCTGGGGTGTGAAACACCCCAGTGTGTCTCTTTAGGGATATTGTGCCGTTCATACACTCTCACCCCAACAAAACAGTAAAATTCGACAGTAATCGGCTTGAGATAACAGTGAAAGTTGCGACATAAACGCTCTATACCATGGGATATCTACCTACGCTATTGTTTCTCTATGATACCAACAAAAGTCAGGTTAAACTACACTGAGTTTAAAAGTATTAAACCAAGTTTATCCAATCCCGTAGAGATTGTTTATCCAATTTGGTAGAGAGTTAGTGGGGAGGATATTTTTAATATTCTTTCCGAAGAATGGACATTGATATGTCCAAAGCTCCGCCAATTTATGTACATGCATTACAATATAATTATCTATAGTTATTATATTACAAATTACTTTTTCATATCATATACAGTTCAATAATTATTTTCTTAGTCTATATTATGTAAATTCATCTATAATGTTGCTGTATTGTAAGCTATTGTATATAAGTGTATAAGCCAGTATATATTGTAATCTACATAAATAAAGTACTCAATCAATCAATCAATCCCGCAACTCACCAGTCCGTTTGCGATACACCAGTTGAGTGTCGTTTAAACTAAACCAGCGTCTATTCCAGGTCTTGAAGGCGTTTGACGATCGTTTGTACAGATAGCCCTGTAGACGGGGCGCACCCTTGGGTCCCCCCTTACCGCCCATAGGGAGAAGGTCGGTGTCGTCTGTGACCAGTGAGTGACGGTTGTTGAGAGATTTCTCCAGTTTCAAACAGTCCTGACGCATGTCTGTTACCTGAAACAAATCAAATCATCATCATAATCTTCACTACAGGGATTATTTATTTATTTATTTATTTATACGTGGATACAATAACAAATCATATAAATATGATTGGGAAGGAACAACAGGCTTGGCCCAAAACTATTCCATTCCCAAAATTTTGATTACATGTCCAAAATATAGGTTATGTTTCTTCTGTAAGAAGTTCAAGCTCAACTTTCGTCCAAAAATAAATATGAGATGCAAATTTTAAATTTAGAAAAATTAAAACACCAAATTATAGTTAAATATTACACTTAATTATCACTGCACATTGTATTAATTAAGTTATTTTATGAATTTTGAAGCCAAAAATACACACAAAATTCTCACTAAGAATTAGGTTTATTAATTAACCTGTTCCATTACCCATCTCTTTTTCCAGTAGATCTATAGTGAGGTCCACGTTATAATGGCAGTCTACTATTGAAAATACTGTTGCTGTCCTTTTCTATCATACAACGAAACAGATAGCGCTATCTCTCTCTCGCTTTGCAATGTTGTCCGTTTGCCAGAATATTTTATTTTAATTTTTGACAGTGACTGTACAAAATTAGACAACAATTCTCAGCCACCATTTTTTTCTTTTTTTTTCTTTTCTTTATTCTATTGGTATCAGCTGTAGATAATAGTTCCTTAGAACACCTATACAAAAAATCTGGTGTGGTACACTCACACAACTTTCCTTGCTCATATTCGAAACTACGATCAGACTTTTGTATATGTGTATATATAAATGTTTTCAGAGTACTTTTTCCTTTGTGTAAATTGTGAAATTCAATGATTTTTTTAGTCGTCATTTTTTTAAAGTCGTCAAAACAGCTGTTCTACAGATGAAATATCTCGACTATGTGTTCTTTTTATGAACTGCTCTACCTACCTACCTCATGCACGAGAAGGAGGTTACAAAGTCCATTTCTCAAGGATGGGGTGGACCCCCCATTAGTTTCCCAGAAAGGAGACTCATGCCAGTTAATAGAGCTGATAAATAACTATACAGAGTATGAATTTGAAAAAAATCGGTCGTTATTTTGAAAAAATCGTGAAAAACATGTTTTTTTTAGTAATTATCCGCCATTTTTCTCAAGAATATTACGGAGCTCCTGCAATTTTCCAAGGAAAAAACTCATGTCATTTGATAGGACTTAAGAATAGCTACCCATGGCTTGAATTTGAAGAAAATCGTTAGAGCCGTTTTCGAGAAAACCGTGAAAAACCTGGTTTTTGGTCATTATCCGCCATTTTTCTCAAGAATATTACGGAGCTCATGGAATTTTCGCAGAAATGAGACTCATGCCAGTTGATAGTGCTTATGAATATCTATCCATGGTATGAATTTGAAGTAAATCGTTAGAGCAGTTTTCGAGAAAACGGTGAAAAGCATGGATTTTTAGTCATTATCCGCCATTTTTCTCAAGAATATTACGGAGCTCCTGAAATTTTCCCAGAAATGAAACTTATGCCAGTTGATAGGGCTTAAAAATAGCTATCCATGGTATAAATTTGAAAAAAATCGTTGGAGCCGTTTTCGAGAAAACCGTGAAAAACATGGTTTTTTAGTCATTTTCCGCCATTTTTCTCAAGAATATTACGGAGCTCCTGAAATTTTCCCAGAAATGAGACTTATGCTAGTTGATAGGGCTTATAAATAGCTATCCATGATATAAATTAGAAGAAAATCGTTAGAGCCATTTTCGAGAAAAACGTGAAAAACATGGTTTTTTAGTATTATCCCGCCATTTTTTCCGCCATCTTGAATTGAATTTTATTGAATTTCTTATTGTCGGGTCCTCATGGTATAGGGACCTTAAGTTTAAAATTTCAAGTCGATCGGTTAATTAGGAATGGAGTTATCGTGTTCACAGACATACACACACACACACATACACACATACACACACACAGACCAACACACAAAAATCATGTTTTTGGACTCAGGGGACCTTGAAACGTATAGAAAACTTGAAATTGGGGTACCTTAATTTTTTTTGGAAAGCAATACTTTCCTTACCTATGGTAGTAGGGCAAGGAAAGTAATAATATTATCAGTCCCCTATCATTGAGAAATTGGGAAATGTTGGGAAAAAATTATTCACCTCATGGAAGAGAGTTGTTCATATTGCATTCATTAATTACTGAAGAACGACAGAATAATTTACAATTTTTTTTGAATTTAGCTTAGCTTATATTCATCCTAAAATGGAAGATGGAAAGAATATGAATTCTGTGTGATTCATCGTATATCGCATATTTCCTGGACAATCTATTGATAATCAACAAACTATGAACGCATTAAATTCATCTTTGAAACACTGATTCAACCTATATATTTTCTTTAATTCAACACTTTACTGATAAATATTACTATATATTTTTTTTAATTCAACACTTTACTGATAGATATCACTAACAATTGATTGAGAAGAAGCCTTTGAGACTTTTGTATATTGCTGTAATACTTTCTTTAGCTCTTTTTAATTTAATTTGTATATCTATTCTTACTTGACCAGAATTGAAGCAGAATAAGTTAACCGCAACTCACTGCCAACACACAAGGACTCTTATGTTGGCAGTGCCGAATATTACATTGATTACATTGATAATTATTGTTGTGCAAGTTACAATAAATGTCTATTTGTAGGTAATTGTATATTGCATACTTTAGTGATTGTATTTACAATATTTGTATGTGATTTTTGGCAATAAATTCAATTTAATTCAATATGTTTTCGGAATAATAAATGCCTCTTATGTTGGCAGTGCCGAATATTACATTGATAATTATTGTTGTGCAAGTTACAATAAATGTATATTTGTAGGTAATTGTATATTGCATACTTTAGTGATTGTATTTTACAAATTATTTGTATGTTATTTTTGGCAATAAATTCAATTTAATTCAATATGTTTTCGGAATAATAAATGCCTCTTATGTTGGCAGTGCCGAATATTACATTGATAATTATTGTTGTGCAAGTTACAATAAATGTCTATTTGTAGGTAATTGTATATTGCATACTTTAGTGATTGTATTTCACAAATATTTGTATGTGATTTTTGGCAATAAATTCAATTAAATTAAATTCAATTCAATATGTTTTCGAAATAATAAATGCTGCGTGACTAAGCACATAGGAAGTCCGTATTGAGATGTAAATGAAAATATTGATTGTCAGATAAATATCATGATTCACCAAATAAGTCAAGTATTACATTATATACATTGACTTTTTGCGTCACGAAGTTCGCCGGGCCAGCTAGTATAATATATAAATCTAGGGGTTCAAGTCTGTTGTTCCTTTCCCAACCATTCATAGTTGAGAATGATAATGTATCTATCTATATATGAATGACAACCATTCATACGACCAATATGTTTGAGAATAACTTATTCCATTGGAAATATGATAATAGTTGTTGAAATTCTTACCTCATCATCTAACTGGCGGAAGAACGGTTGCAGACTTTCACAGAGATCGTAACCTTGATGGAAATAGGTATTACAGGCGTGCATATAGGACAGTAGCTGAAAAATAAAAAATAAACATCAAATTGAAAACATATCAAGACAAAAATATAGAGTACATTTTACAGTATTTGTGAGAGGAATAGCAACTCGATTCAAGATAGAAAGGTCGAATCACAGAATAGAGTTATTGCTGAAAGATTATGAGGCTTATTGTGACATATTATTTACTAGTAGTTCTGTGAACAGTAGACCTCACGCAGTATTCTCATCCACAAGTATCTGATTGAAACTATAGACCTTATGGAGATACAGCAATAGACTGGCTTCTCCACACATCTGTGTAATCACTTGTCAGCTGATTTATGATGAATAATTCTATAGTCTGATTTTACTCTAATATTGGCGAATGAAGGAGGTTCCTTTTTCCTTTTATATTATTCTTGAAATGCAAAATTTCCAAAAACCTTGTATATATGTCGACGCGCAATTAAAGAAGGAACATACCTGTCAAATTTCATGAAAATCTATTATCTCGTTTCGCCGTAAATGCGCAACATATAAAAATATAAACATTAAGTGAAATGCCAAACCGTCGACTTGAATCTTAGACCTCACTTCACTCGGTCAATTACGGTAATTCATTTTCTGTGGTTACATTTACAAATCATATAAATATGATCGGGAAATAACAACAGGCATGTAACAAAACTATTCTGTTCCCAAATTTTGATAATGAATAACATGCCCGGAGAAATAGGCTAAAAATTATGTCTAATTCATCAATGAAATCATGGAGTCTCCATACAACATCCTATAGTAAGTTCAGTTCCTAAAGTCAGCACCTGACCTTGGCAAATGAAATTGACTCACTTCTAGCGCTATCTGCTTTGTGGAATGATAGACAAGGATAACAATACCATTGCTAATCAAATATTGTCATTATAACGTGGACCTCACTATAGAACAAGAACAACCACAACATGATACAGTATCAACACAATATGATACAGTATCATCTCAACTTGATACACAACACTATGATTTGATACATTCGCTATCTGCTTTGTGGAATGATAGACAAGGATAGCAACACCAATGTTAATCAAATACTGCCATTATAACGTGGACCTCTCTATAGAACAAGAACAACCACAACATGATACAGTATCAACACAATATGATACAGTATCATCTCAACTTGATACACAACACCATAATTTGATACAAAACTTCCAAAGTTTGATTGCATTCTACAAACCATGGCATATCTTCTAATGCTATCTTTTCTCTGACTATATACTGACCGTGCCTAGTATCTCATGCTTTTTGCGGGCCTGTAGGACGGTGACACACTGGGCGTGTTCGAGTGCCGTGTGGCGGAAACACTTCCTAGTGGCGGCCAGTAAATGCTGGCTTTCCTCTATTTCCGAGGTGCGAGTCTTCTGCGCTTGCGCATTGCGACCCAATGCCAGGTCTAACTCGGCCGAGATCTTGTCGAAGTGGTGACGCGATTCTTTCACACCCTTTATGTTTCTGCAAATTATTAAAAATTATTTATTTAATAATTCAGAATTACACAACTTACAGAAAAGTACCACAGGCTTATAAGCCCAAAACGGTTCCAATTCTAATTTATACAACAGTCCAAATGTAGCTAGGTTATGAGTGTCACTTAACATTCTTCAATTACACATTCAATTTACAATTCAAAACACAGAAAATAAGATAGAAAATTGGATACCTATGAGACAATATTTCAAAAATTTTATCCTCACTCAAAGAAATCACTGTATTCTGGTAAAGGCACATCAGACACAACAATCAAATTTAAATTTATTATTTTGCCATAAAATAATACTCATGTCAAAATATAATCGATGAAGATTACAGGAGGAGAAGGAGAAAGAGAAGAGGAAGAAGGAGAAGAATATGATAGAGAAGAAGATAATGGAAATGAGATAAAGAGAAAGGAGAAGACACATAATTATTATCCTATCATAATTATTTAATACAATCAAATTTTTAAATTATCATAGAATATCACAAGAAATAGTGAAAAATAGATACTTGATAAACTGAGAACTTGACTTCCAATAGGGTGTATAGTGAGGTCCACGTTATAATGGCAGTGTCTGATTAGCAATGGTATTGCTATCCTTGTCTATCATTCAACAAAGCGGATAGCGCTATCTCTTTCTCGCTTTGCTCTGTTGCTAGATCGTCTCTTAACAATGTAGAATTAATAATTGATTAACAAAATATTTCATCTTAATTATGAAATAATTGAAAAATATAATTCATTGCTTAGTAAAATATAATTGGTTATTTTTGAACAGTTAATATTATTACATCAATAAACCTGTATCAGCTACCGTCTATAGAAGGCATTGACAAAACAGAGGTTCGGCAACGTTGTTCTCCTATCTTTCTTCACTGCCATTATAACGTGGACCACACTAAAGCCCTGCTCAACTTTCTTGAATGATTGTCTCAGAGTTGAGACTAGCAAATTGGGGCGTAGCTCTCACTCGCCTTTGTTTTATTTTGGTCTTATTTTGAAACTTATAAAATTTACTATCGGGCGGAGCCCTGCAAAGGCGAGCGTAGCGAGCCTTTGCTTAACGGCATTTAATTTTGTTTATTTTGCCTTTTCTTGTTTAAATTTGAAACTTCTGAATTTACTATCATGTGGAGCCTTTGCTTAACGTCATTTCAATTTCAACCAATTTGAAAGATTGTAATATCAATTGATTTTAACTATAGTGAGGCCTACTTGATAATGGCAGTGGAGAAAGATGGGAGAAAAACTTTGCCGAACCTCTGTTTTGTCAATGCCTTCTATAGACGGTAGCTGATACAGGTTTATTGATGTAATAATATTAACTGTTCAAAATAACCAATTATATTTCATTAAGCAATAAATTATATTTTTTCAATAATTTCATAATTAAGATGAAATATTTTGTTATCAATTCTACATTGTTGAAAGACGATCTGGCAAAAGAGCAAAAAGATAACGCTATCCGCTTTGTTGAATGATAGACAAGGATAGTAACACCATTGTTAATCAAACACTGCCACTATAACGTGGACCTCACTATAGTATTACTCACTCTTTGACGAAGACAGTGAGATTCTTGAGTATAGTTCTGGATGCCTGGTCGAGCAGCATGGTGTGGAATTTGTTCATCTCTTGGAGGGCCTGAATGAGTTTGTTGAGTCGCGACATGGTGTCAGGCTGATGTCGGAAACACACGCTCAGATCCCAGAGAGCGTTCGCGAACAGGCTTTGGTTTCCAACGTACGTCTTTCCTGAGTCCACCGTTTGGCCGCATACTTTTAGCACCTGGAAAAATATTCGATAATTTATTAGATACCGTAATTATTTGAAATATCAATAGATTGATCATAGGTTTTACCGGAATATAGTGCACTAAGGGGCATACAATCTGTAAAAAACGAATATTGATAAATTTTTGAGAGTAATAATAATTGACTGAAGCGAAGCTGAGGTCTTAGTTTCGACTGGATTGGCTTTTGTAGGTTTGTTTTTTTGTACCGCAGTTACAGTCGCAGTTATTGTCCGATTTGGATGAAATTTGGTATGCAATTTCTTTGAAACAAGGCGCAGAAACGTATGTGTACCGATTTTTGAAAAGACCTCCGGTTTTAATATAAATTGTGCCGCTCTAAAATGTGCTGTATTGAATGAATGGTATCGTTGGAATACTATCGATAGAGGACAAGAGTTGTCAGCGGTGAACCTTGAAACGTCTGAGCCGCTCCAAATCATATTGTATTTATTAATTGAAGAAAACTTCTCACTTGATTGCACCCATTTCTTCTTCCCTTTTCAACACGATATTTCCCTGCTTCATAGATGAATAGTTTCTAGACCTACCAAACCGGCCGGAGACATCACAGCTTAGTTAGTTAGCTCTTGTTCTCGTTTAAGTATGAGATCGGAAACCGACTTGTGAGCATAAACATTCTGCATAGGCATAACAAGCCTCCATAACATTGAATCCACTTTTCATGAAAAACATTATTAGCAACCTTCTGTCATTGTCACCAACAAACCCATCTTATTTAGAATCATTTTCCGTCTCACTATCGTCTGTGAGACGATTCATTGTCTAAATTGCCTACTGCATATTCCATTTTTCTGTCAGTTGACCTATTTCTTATAGCCTAATCAATTGTTAGAAAATGTGTAATATTGTAAATATGGGGACGATGAAAGTACCTCCTTGAAAGACATTTATAAGTCCGGTGTCCCTGGATAAGATGTCTTTAGCACTTTCAATGGAGATAATAATAGATGATATGGATAAATCTTCACAATATGCTCTACTTTCTTAATGGCCTTCTCATTAGTTTGAAAGTTGTAAGCTATTCATAAGCGAAATCTACTGTTCGCAGAGCTACTAGTTTAAATTTTTAAAACAACTTTATTGATTGATTAATTTTTTATCAGAAATGACAATGTATTGCCAGGTCTTTCAAGACCCATTACAAGACAGACTTGTAACTTTTGAGGAGACAGAGGAAGTGTAGGATGATGATTAGGTGTTTGAGGAATAGGAGAAGAAGAAATAGAAATTGGCATAAAAGGAGGAGAATATTGGGGATAAGAGAAGAAAAGTAATGAGGGGGTTTTAGTAGACAAAGACCAACTGATAAACATGGGAGTGACCTTGCAAAAACTTTTGTTGTTATCGGGGTTTGAACCCGGGACCTAACTGCTGGAAGGCAAGCACTTTATCCACTAGACCATGACGGTGACCACGGATTACTTCAAGAGCGAGATGAGGAATAGGTACATAGAAGTACTCTAGGAGATGGCAAAGAGTACTAATAGAAGTGCAACAGAAAGAATAGAGTTAGAGATATAAACTATTAAAATATTTCAAAAATAGTTTACCTTTTCTAGTTTATGCTCTAGGAGTTCTATTTGAGATTCCTGTTCCTCTAGCATAGATCTGTGAAATAGACAACAACAAAATAGAGATGAGTAATGAATAAACAATATTTTACTGTTGAGAAATTTTGTTTCACAACTAAGTCTACAAACTAAATTTTGCAAATACTGTGAAAACAGTTAGCCTAGTATATTAGCATAAAAATTGAAAATCTTTAATTTAATTTAAAAAAAAATAGTATAGAAGCAAAATAAAAATAGTACCTAGCACTTTGGTTTAATTAGTGCAAATATAAATTGACATCTTTATTGGAATAGTTCATTAATAGTTGATTAGATAAAACATATTTTATTATATTTTTAATAATAGGAGCAGCAGGAATTTTATTGATTTATTTTAAAGTACATGAAATCACAATTCATAACCTCAAAAAAGATGTGGAATAATGCAGCTTGATAAGGTACTTTATTTACTCTGTGGAAGTAGTAGTTCCTAATAGTTCCACAATTCGCTGCTAGGTAGCGCTATCTGTCCCGTTCTGGAGAATCTTTTCCTTCTGAATTCCAGCATTCCAGTTTCCAATTTCCAACCCAGTCTCCTTTCATTCTCTAGTTTGACACATTTCTCCAGTGTATTGTGTGGGTGTTTTTAGTGAATAATCAATTAAATTTGTTCGATTATTGATTGTAATTGTGTATTGTCAAACCATTTCAACCAACGTTTCAAATTTCGGCGTTCAAACGGTGATTATAATTGATTTCCATTCAGGATATACAGTGAAACTTAGTCGTTATTAGAACACCATTGCTGAATAACAACAAAACTGGAGGTGAGCCTTTTGAGGTTAATTATTGGGTTTGTTTTATGATTTCTTCACATAAAAATGATGAAATCATACAAATTTGAAAGCTATATCTGTTTGGAAATTGTTAATCAACCTTTGCTTATTTGCTGGATCGTTTTGGAAGGATTTTACGACGAAATTTCTTTGGATAAAGATGGTTGAGTAGTTTAGGTTAGATGCTAGATTGAAAAGATTGTGTTTCATGGTTTCATCTTTGAATTTCGTGGTTCGGGACCCACGTAGATCCATCTTCTTGTTTTAATTCATAACAAGTCCTTTCATAGAATCCTTTACAACTTTATAAATAACTCGTAAATAATTACATGGCCGTTTTGAAGAATGTAATTATGTTTATAAAATGAATAATATGAATCATGTGAAAACTAACTGTAAAAGTAAATTTGTAATCTTCAAATTTGTCTTTCTCATCCTTTGTAATTTCACGATCAGTATTATTCATAGTAATAATTCACAATTAGGCTTATTTTTCATCATTAATTAACTTACGAGTACTTGTAAATTATTGACTTATTGAAAATATGAATAATGAATATTATTTCTCTTATATAAAAATTGTGAGTAACATTGCAGTTTGTAATGAATCATTACATTTTTATTCCATGTTAATTTGTCAAGCAACATTTATCTTTATATTGGGATTCTCATAATAAAGGCAACACCTGAATAACATTGGTGTTGCTATCCTTGTCTGTCATTAGACAAAACAGATAGCTCCATCCTTATCTCTATCTCCACAGTCCACACTGTTGCCAAATATAAAATTATTTTTCTCTCCCTCAATCATTAAAAGATTTGAACTTGTTGTAAAAATAAGTTGAATCCGGTTGCACAAAAGCCTGTTAAATTTTAATCATGA
Organism: Nilaparvata lugens; assembly: GCF_014356525.2. Taxonomy (NCBI): domain Eukaryota; kingdom Metazoa; phylum Arthropoda; class Insecta; order Hemiptera; family Delphacidae; genus Nilaparvata; species Nilaparvata lugens. Next base: position 21,231,118 of record NC_052517.1, on the reverse strand, counting down.
TTGAATGTCACGATAACCAATCAGAGAAGGGCTTATGGATGAAGTTTTCTGTGATAGGTTCTCGTAGAATTTAATTACGTTTAAAATTTAACAGGCTTCTGTGCAATCGAGCCATGGAATGGATCATCAATGTCATAACAAATAATTATCTTTTACAATTTTAAGCTGACTTAATAATTTTAATATCAGTTTTTTACTTACATCTTGGGGTTTTGGTCAATGTAGATTTCGTTTTTAAAGTCGGCTGGTAGAGACATTCGTTTCGTTAAATTTTTCAAATTTGAATATTTCCTCCGTTGAAAACATTTACTTCGTCTTCTAGATGATTCCATTTTTTGTGTCTCCTATTTTTATTTTATCAATTTTTTCTTTCGCCTATCACTTCCTTATTCACTTCATTTTCCTTTATGACACTATTTTTAGACCAATAATTGTACCTATGTTAAAACACGTTTCACTCAACATAACCTCAAAACTTCAACACCTTATCAACCTGTTGAATTCATTTAAGTTTCCTTCAAAATATTTCACTCATAACACTGATAACGTTTCAACACTGTTAACCTTGTATAGCCCATTCTCGGAATGTACACTATTTTATTCTACACTGTTCCAAAAGTTACAACAATTTTAATTTGAAACGTTTCACTCTGCTACCGATACTATAACTTATTAAAATAATAAGGAACGCTGATGATTCTCCCCTCCAATAAAAACTGAACAAATATTTCGGCGATATTCATTCCAAACTTTCAGTATTTCTTATAGAGATAACACATAATGCTTTACATTTGCAACCTATCCACACAGTTTCAAGTGAATTCTACTATATAGGCATATATTGTTATCATATTTTTTTGCTAGACGTCATTAAAGTAGAACAGTAGATACGGTACACACCTGTGTTCTATATTGGTTATTGGTATTTTATATCTCTATATTTTTCCAGTGGTATTCTATATCTATATATTTTATTGGTTATTCTATATCTATATTTTTGAGTGGTTTGTCATACTCTTATCTTCTATAGTGAGGTCCACGTTGTAATGGCAGTGTTTGATTGGCAATGGTATTGCTATCCTTGTCTATCATTTCAAAAAGCAGGAAGATAATGTATCATATCATAGTGTTGTGTATCAAGTTGAGATGATACTGTGTCATATTAGTTTGATACTGTATCATGTTGAGGTTGTTCTTGTTCTATAGTGAGGTCCACGTTATAATGGCAGTATTTGATTGGCAATGGTATTGCTATCCTTGTCTATCATTCCAGAAAACAGATAGCGAATGTATCAAATCATAGTGTTGTGTATCAAGTTGATATGATACTGTGTCATATTAGTTTGATACTGTATCATGTTGTGGTTGTTCTTGTTCTATAGTGAGGTCCACGTTATAATGGCAGTAAATAAAGATAGAAGAATAGCGATGCCGATTCTCTGCATTAATTAATTATATTTAATTATATTTCTACACTGTAAAAAACAATTGGCATCGTTGTGGACCTAGAAAAGGATAGTACCACCGGCTTTGTCGAATAATAGACAAGGATAGCAGAACCAAAGTTGATCAAATACTGTCATTATAACGTGGACCTCACTATATCCTTGTCTATCATTCCAAAAAGCAGATAGCGAATGTATCATATCATAGTGTTATGTATCAAGTTGAGATTATACTGTGGCATATTAGTTTGATACTGTATCATGTTGTGGTTGTTCTTGTTCTATAGTGAGGTCCACGTTATAATGGCAGTGTTTGATTAGCAATGGTATTGCTATCCTTGTCTATCATTCCAGAAAACAGATAGCGAATGTATCAAATCATAGTGTTGTGTATCAAGTTGAGATGATACTGTATCATATTGTGTTGATAATGTATCATGTGGTTGTTCTTGTTCTATAGTGAGGTCCACGTTATAATGGCAGTGTTTGATTAGCAATGGTATTGCTATCCTTGTCCATGATTCGACAAAGAAGTTAGCGAATGTATCAAATCATAGTGTGTGTATCAAGTTGAGATGATACTGTATCATATTGTGTTGATAATGTATCATGTGGTTGTTCTTGTTCTAAAGTGAGGTCCACGTTATAATGGCAATATTTGATTAACATAGGTGTTGCTATCCTTGTCTATCATTCCAAAAAGCAGATAGAAAATGTATCACATCTTAGTGTTGTGTATCAAGTTGAGATGATACTGTATCAAATTGGTTTGATACTGTATCATGTGGTTGTTCTTGTTCTAAAGTGAGGTCCACGTTATAATGGCAGTGTTTGATTAACATTGGTATTGCTATCCTTGTCTATCATTCAACAAAGCGGATAGCGCTATCTCTTTCTCGCTTTGCTCTGTTGCCAGATCGTTTTTTTACAATGTTGAATTAATAATTAATTAACAAAATATTTCATCTTAATCATGAAAATTTATTATTAAATTATTGAAAAATATAATTTCTTGCTTAATAAAATATAATTGATAATTTTAAACGAGAATGAACAGTTAATATTACATTAATAAACCTGTATCAGCTACCGTCTATAGAAGGCATTGACAGACAGAGGTTCGGCAACGTTGTTCTCCTATCTTTCTCCACTGCCATTATAACGTGGACCTCACTTTAGAACAAGAACAACCACATGATACATTATCAACACAATATGATACAGTATCATCTCAACTTGATACACAACTCATGATTCGATACATCCGTTATCTGTTTTCTGGAATGATAGACAAGGATAGCAATACCATTGCTAATCAAACACTGCCATTATAACGTGGACCTCACTATAGAACTAGAACAACCACAACATGATACAGTATCAAACTAATATGACACAGTATCATCTCAACTTGATACACAACACTATGATATGATACATTCGCTATCTGCTTTTTGAAATGATAGACAAGGATAGCAATACCATTGCTAATCAAACACTGCCATTATAACGTGGACCTCACTATAGAACAAGAACAACCACAACATGATACAGTATCAAACTAATATGACACAGTATCATCTCAACTTGATACACAACACTATGATTTGATACATTCGCTATCTGCTTTTTGGAATGATAGACAAGGATAGCAATACCATTGCTAATCAAACACTGCCATTATAACGTGGACCTCACTTTAGAACAAGAACAACCACATGATACAGTATCAAACCAATTTGATACAGTATCATCTCAACTTGATACACAACACTAAGATGTGATACATTTTCTATCTGCTTTTTGGAATGATAGACAAGGATAGCAACACCAATGTTAATCAAATATTGCCATTATAACGTGGACCTCACTATAGAACAAGAACAACCACATGATACAGTATCAATACAATATGATACAGTATCATCTCAACTTGATACACAACACTATGATTTGATACATTCGCTATCTGTTTTGTGGAATGATAGACAAGGATAGCAATACCATTGCCTATCAAACACTGCCATTATAACGTGGAACCCACTATAGAACTTGAACAACCACATGATACATTATCAACACAATATGATACAGTATCATCTCAACTTGATACACAACTCATGATTTGATACATTCGTTATATGTTTTCTGGAATGATAGACAAGGATAGCAATAGCCTACCATTGCTAATCAAACACTGCCATTATAACTTATATATGTTATTATATAAATAATAATAATGCTCACAGTTTGTAATGAGTCTCGTAATATTAAAGTTGTTATATTTGCCTCATTGCAAGGTGTTGCTTTGCAACTTATGTGCCTTTTCGCTTTCAACTTACAACGTATTTTGCCATATTGCAAGTGGGATAAGTGGCATGCCCTCTTGACGACCAAACGTTGCACAATGTATATGGCCTTGTAGCACTGTTTTATGTCACTTAAGCCTGTTTATCTTATCACGAAAATTGCTAAGAGAATGATTCATTGACTTTCCACTTATAGAGTATTATTCATATACTATGTTTTCCGGCTTATAGTTATTTTAAGGTGCGTACAGATTTACGCGCCGCGAACATGAGCAATTCACTTTCAATCAGCTGATTATATCGTAAATCTGTACGCACCTTCAGAGATACAGGAATTTTGACAATATTTAGACTTGGCAATAGTTTTGTCTCCTTTCACAATCCTGGAGATATTTAGGTATTATTAAGGCTCAACTGACACTTAGGCGACTCAGGTGGAGAAGAGACTGGACTCTAGTGGAGACCATGTGTTTCCAAATGGTGACACTTAGACCAGTCGATTCTAGTCTCCGCGACGTCACCATTTGGAAACACATGCTCTCCACTAGAGTCCAGTCTCTTCTCCACCTGAGTCGCCTAAGTGTCAGTTGAGTTTAAGGTATATTTAGGGTATAATTGAGGTATTTTCTATTATTTTGACCTCAACTTGAGAATAATTTTTCTTGTAGTAGCTTACTACGTCATAGAAAAAAGATACTAGTTTTCTTTACTTTAGTGAGGTCCACGTTATAATGGCAGTGTAGAAAGATAGGAGAGCAGCGTTGCCAGTTCTCTATCTTCTATAGAGGATAGCTGATACCGTTATATCTCATGTAATATCAACGGTTTATTTTTGATTGAAATATTCAATAATATTCCATTCGCCAAGAAAATATATTTCTTTGATTAAATAATAAATTTTCATAATTATTGAGATTAAATATTTTGTCAATTATTCTATATATTTCCACATTGTTAAAAAAGGATCTGGCAACGTTGCGGAGCTAAAAGAGGATAGGGCTATCTGCTTTGTCGAATGATAGACAAGGATAGCAACACCAATGTTAATCAAATAGGCTACTGCCATTATAACGTGGACCTCACTATAGAACAAGAACAACCAAAACATGATACAGTATCAACACAATATGATACAGTATCATCTCAACTTGATACACAACACTATGATTTGATACATTCGCTGTCTGCTTTGTGGAATGATAGACAAGGATAGCAACACCAATGTTAATCAAATATTCCCGTTATAACGTGGACCTCATTATAAGTGTATAATTCCTGATTGAATATATTAAATAGAGAAACGTATTCAAGCATTATTTCAGTAGTAATAAATAAAGGATTACATTTATGTCCGGTTCCACAAAGCTCGGTGAAGCCTTTTTTTTAAATATTTTCAGATCAGGTACCGTACTCGTACTCTTTTTTCGCGATCACCCATCCAAGTCTAGTCCTCAGCTATCGTTACGTCTTATTAGAAACAGTGTATTTGCTTATCAGAATATAAGTTTACTACATAGAAATTTATTAACTGAAATTCTAGAAGGCGTTGTCAGTACGGTTCCGTGGTGTAGTGGTTATCACATCTGCTTTACACGCAGAAGGTCGCCAGTTCGATCCTGGCCGGAATCAAATTTTTTTGCACTTTGAAAAATCACTTCTCGGCAAAAAATCATGATAAATAGCCCAGTTTGTTGAATATTAATTAAATTAGCATCAATTACCGGGGTTCTACAATTTAGTAACTCTAATTTTGTTATTTAATTTTGGAGACACGAATAAAGGGTACTGGTGATTCTATAAAAATGAATTTTATTAATTTATTTGTTGCTGGAAAATTGTTTTTGTTATCAGTTCTGTATTTATGGAAAATAATATTGATTCACGTGAATATTTTCGATTGAGATTCTGTAATTTTGAAGCCTTCAATTTAGAAGCTGGTCCCGTGTTATCGGATGGGCACGTTAAACTGTCGGTCCCGGCTGAAGTATGACAGTCGTAAGGCCCATTGACGGCTTAAATTATATATTCAGGCGGTGGGACCTTCCCGCAAGGGACTCCCCACCAACAAAAGCCATACGAATTTACTTTTTACTTAGAAGCTGGTCTTGAACTTTTATTGGCTTCTGGCTTCAATCCAAATTAAGCACTCACCCCTTTAGAAAGCCACTTCCATTTCAATCTTTTTTCATCCTCCTCCTCCTCCTCCTCCTCCTCCTCCTCCTCCTCCTCCTCCTCCTCCTCCACCTCCTCATGATCCCTATCCGGCTCCTCCTCCTCGCATCTACTCTCACCTCCTCCTCCTCCGCTTCCTCTTCTTCTTTTCCTCTTTCCTTTCAATAAAATCTCAGAATCTCTCATTTTTCCAATCATTATTCAGGCTCTTCTGAGCTTTAAACTCAATATCTGATAACTTTCTTCACCCCCCTTGCTTTTTTCTCATCTTTCTCCTTCTCCTCCTACCTCTCCTCCTCATTTTTCTGTTCCTCCTCCTCATCTCCCTATTCCTCTCCCTATACCCTTCTTCTATTCTCCTTCTCCTTAAACTTTCTTCTTTCTTCATCATCCTTCTCCCCTCCCACTTCTCCTCTTCCTACTTCTTCTCTTCCTCCTCCTCTTCCTCCTCCTTCTTCTGATCTCCCCATTACCTTCTCCTATTCTTCTCCTTGAACCTTTCACCATTCTTCATGTTATTCTTCTCATCCTGTTCCCCCTCCTCTTCTGCTCTTCTCCTTCTTCTCTTCCTCTTCCACCTCCTCCTCCTTCTTCTCTCCCCATACCGTTCTTCTGTTCTTCTTCTCCTTGAACCTTTCCCATTCTACATGTTTTTCTTCTCATCCTTTTCCCCCCCCTCTTCTGCTCTTCTCCTTCTTCTCTTCCTCTTCCACCTCCTCCTCCTCCACCTCCTCCTCCTTCTTCTCTCCCCATACCGTTCTTCTGTTCTTCTTCTCCTTGAACCTTTCACCATTCTTCATGTTTTTCTTCTCATCCTTTTACCTCTCCCTGTCCTCCTCTTCATCCTTTTTTCTCCCTTCTCCTCCTCGTACTCCATTAAAAGGGTGAACAAGATCAATATCAGGGTGCATTCGCTTAGAAAAGCGATTGTGCATTAGAATATGAACGGATAAAGTGTGCCATGCTCCTTTATTGTTCACTTATTTATAGATCTTTATAGATCTCTGTATATCACACTTGATATTGTGTTACAGTGATACTGTATTGTGTTTTACTGTGGCTGTTATCACTGTACTCACATATAGGTACTCTTTCCTCTCTTTCTCTCTTCATCTCTTTGGTAGAGAGTTAGTGGGAAGGATATTTTTAATATTCTTTCCGAAGAATGGACATTGATATGTACAAAGCTCTGCCAATTTATGTACATGCATTACAATATTATCTTGTATAGTTATTTCAAATTGCTTTGAATCATTATACATTTCAATTATTATTTTCTTAGTTTATGTTATGTAAATTCATCTAAAACTTCGCTTTATTGTAAGCTATGGTATAAGCCAGTATTACAATATTATCTTGTATAGTTATTCCAAATTGCTTTGAATCATATCATTATACAGTTCAATAATTATTTTCTTAGTTTATGTTATCTAAATTCATCTAAAACGTTGCTTTATTGTAAGCTATGGTATAAGCCAGTATATATTGTAATCTACATAAGTAAAGTACTCAATCAATCATCTCCTTCTAGTTATCCTCAACCTCAAAATAAACATTTTAAAATATTGTGCAATAGAATACTACATTGTGAAATATACTTCCTCCTCTTACCTGTGACCCATCACATATTATGGAATAAAAATGTCAAAACTAATAATAATTATTATCTATTGTCTGTTGCAGAAACCTCATCATCATCACCAACACAAAAATTCTTCAAAGCCAGTGAAACCTCTATAAAAATCTCTTGTAGCTGGAGTCTATAAACAAGACATGTGAGAGCTTGTGATAGTTGCAAGAAGCTTAGAAGTTGTAGTTGAAAGTATCACATAGCAGAAGGCAACAGAAAGAAGTTGGAGATAAGTGGAAGCAAGATTGGCGGTAGTCACATCACATTCAATAATTCTGGAGACGTGGAAGGTCAAGGAGGTGAAGAGGCAGGGGGAAGGGTTGGAGAAGGGTGTGAAGTGCTGGACAATGGGGGGACACCGACAGTGGCTGGTGGGGAAGAGAAAAAAGAGGAAGAAGACAGTGTCCGGCTGGTCAGGAACCAGCTGCGACATCAGGAGGAGTTTGACCTCCAAGATCAACAGGTGCCTGATGTAGATGCCGGTGAGGTGGCCGGATGGTGCTGTCCCTCCAGAAGGGTGGACCTGAGCGGGGTTGATCAGATCCCAGGGTCAGATTTGGTGGAAGCATCAGGTTTACCATCGGCAGGGAATTTTCTGCAAAATGGCCATTCTGCAGCAAACTGTCAGGGTGAAGACGGTGCCTGCTGCTGTCCCTCGGGAATGGTGGACCTTAGTAAGGAGAAGATGTTCCAGGGTGCACATTTGCTGGAGGGGATGAGTGTGACTTGTGACATGAGTGCCCAAAATGGTGGCAGAAGTGATTATGTGAATGAAGGGCAGTGGTTGGGGTTTCTGAGTGTGAAGTTGAGGGGATGTGTGTTCAGGGATCATGGAGGAATTGCGGCCTGGTTCAAGGTGGTCTGGTGTCTTCCTGAGCAGCATGTGGTCACAGCTGATGATTGGATTGGACTTTATGCTGTTGGTGAGTTCAACTTTACATAAATTCATCAATTTATTCCAATATTTTACTCTTAAAATTGTTTTGTTTCTGTGTATTAATCAATCTCTTGTTACAGTCACTTCACTTGAAAATGAAATGACATCCCATCCAATTCATATTTTTTATTTATTCATTTACATACATATTATACAATCCAGGTGAAAACAAGAGCAAACAAATGATGTTACAACGACATAAACAGGCGACATTCACTTATGTCAATATTTACTTTATTTATTTTATTTATCCATTTATCATATGAAACACTATAATCATGATACTGTGCCTTTCCTTTTAAAAGATGATAAAAAAGATAATTTTGAATAAAATTTAGAATTTAGAAATAGGCCGACACATCTAGAAAATACCTGAGTCTATACCTAATTCATGCAGGTGAACGGGCTAGAGTCAAGAAAACTTCAATTAATCTTGCCATGCCTGATTTAATAGTTTTATAGTATAGAATAACACTACAATTTGAAATAATTGAAAAATACAAACAGCTTCAATAAACATTGGCAACTAAAATCGAACAACAGAAACAACAATTTCATGTTACTTTGGTGACATTCTTCATCTGATTCGGGGGCGCATTACTATCCCCGATTAGATAGCAATACGTCACAAAACCAAACAATATCAGTCATCAAATAACAAGTTCATTTCAACATGGAATTACTCAAGAAAGAAAAGCCCGTTGAACCCAAGTTTCGTCGATAGTAACCCATATAACCCATATCATAATAATTTTGAATCCCCACTTTTGATTGACATTCTCGAATGAACCTTTGTTTCACTACACTGCACTTTCGTTGGTCTGTACGTTGCTTTATCGTCGGGGTTACAGTACCTTGTTTTTGGCGGTGAGCTTTTACCGGTTGAATTTGGCTTGACGGCGACGTCCTCTTACGTCCCAAGACCTGTCGTCTGAACGGGTGTCTTGAAGCGGTGTTACATAAAGTTGCGGAACCAAAGGGGTGGTAGTACAAGAAGTTGGTTTGGGGACACACATGAACCGCTGTAAATATACGTATTACAGCATTAATTTCTAACTCTTTCTACAATTATTCATCAAAATCTAAAACAGGAGTTATCTATTGATTACAATTAATTAAATTCTCTCATTCTATTTGAATCCTCATATTACATAGATTTTTACCTTTAAACTACTGATTCTTTGTATCAGAATTAATGGATCTTTCTTCACAAATAATTCAAAAGTTCTGTTATAATTTAATAAATTAGCGTTCAGTTAAAAGCCTTAACGCCATGAGAAAACACAGTCAGAAAAATATTTTAAATTGTATTAAAATTTGAACATTCATTAATATTAATTTCCTGGAAAGAAAACTTTCTTCTTCGTCTATTAAGATTTCTATCATAAAATTTACTAAATAATTCGAAAGCCTTAATGACATAAGAAAACAGAGTCTGAAAAATATAAATTATAAAATGTCATAAACTCAATATGAACATAATCTTAAAAATTTCATTCCAATTTAAAGGCTATCTTCCTGACTTTCAGCAATACTCTACGATAATATATCTCCAGAAACAATAACTCAAATGTAACGTAACTTAAAACTTTCTATACTTCTTTAGAAAAAAATTTATAATTACCTTCCATCACAAATAAAATCAAAAGGATTATTCTCAATCAATATTATTAACTTGAAAAATAACAGGCTTTGTTAATACCATACTCTTATGGAAGTTTCAATCAATTAAATTCCCTAAATTATATTTTAACCTTATTTTACGTACCTTAGCGGTTATTTGAAGGAACAATTATTCGTACATGAAGAAGAAACACAATTAAACTTTTCAGGACATGGCACTACTAGAAAATTTCAACATTAATAAAAATAAAGCTAGCTCCTACATTAACTAATGAAATACTTGTAAACTTGCCCAAAAAGGGGAAACATAGTGACTACATCTTTACTCTCGTAGTGCTCCTAGCAAAGTGTGCTCCGAAACGTAATCTGGTCTCTCGACTGGGGAATCCCCACTACTGTATTTAGAAACAGGTCTCCTATTGGGCGAACGGAATCAATTTGACCAATCGTCGCGTGGCTTCTAGAGCCTTTGGACCAAATAGTAACTGCAAAATCGGTAGTTGTTATAATTTCATTGCTTGCTGTTTTCCAACTTATCGCACTTTATGTCGCGCCAGGAAGGCTAAGTTTTAGATATAATTCCATAATCTACATTCCTCGACGACTCGGAGCCACAATTTTAAATATCTATCATGGGAAACTCGAAGTCATGGCCGTTCATAATAGAGAGAGAAAATATTTATTTCGCTAACTCACTTACAAAATGGCTCTAGTCTATTGCGTATTAAATTTACTATTATAACTTGGAATAGGCCTGAATTGAAGAGAGTGCTCGGCACAATACAATTATGACATTGGAGGAAAAACTAGGCTAAGCCTGTACTATTTCTATCCAAAAATTTTGATAAAATGCTAATGTTGTACAAAAGTTTAGGTTATGTAATCACACACTGCTCCGTCACTTGATTTTCGGTCCAGGAATAATGAATTGGAAATTTCGAATGTTGATGTTATACTCTAAATGAACAGAATGTATCACAATAAATAAAAAACTTTTAAAATATTGCACTTATTTGAAAAATTTGAATACAAAATCAAAAACCTACTCACTATTATATAACTTTATATCACTTATTTACTATTAATCACAAATCAGCCGGGTGACAGAGTCTCAGTTGGTTGAAATCTTATTTCTTCAAGTTTCTTTTGCTTTCAGAAAGTCCAGTTGATACAGTATCATATATTTGAATTCAGTTGGTTGAGATCTCATTTCCTCAAGATTTTGTTGCTTTCAGAAAGTTTAGACCAAGTCCAGTTGATACATTATTATGTATTTTAATGATATACTTCAAATAATACCAGCATATTGCCATATAAAATCAGAAACCATACCACCTAACCTATTATTTTACGTTTGAAACACTGATAAACATAAGGCTATGTTACTATTGGCAATTGATTCACGTCAGAAATGATACACACTCCTTGGGAAATGATACACACTCCCTGTGAAATGATACATACTCCCTCTGAAATGATACACACTCCTTGGGAAATGATACACACTCCCTGTGAAATGATACATACTCCCTCTGAAATGATACACACTCCCTCTGAAATGATATACACTCCTTGGGAAATGATACACACTCCCTGTGAAATGATACACACTCCCTGTGTATCCTTGTGAAATGATACACATTCCCTGTAAATCCTTGTGAAATGATACACACTCCTTGTGAAATGATACACACTTTTTGGGAAATGATACACACTCCCTGTGAAATGATACATACTCCCTCTGAAATGATACACACTCCCTGTAAAATGATACACACTCCCTGTGAAATGATACACACTCCTTGGGAAATGATACACACTCCCTCTGAAATGATACACACTCCTTGGGAAATGATACACACTCCCTGTGTATCCTTGTGAAATGATACACATTCCCTGTAAATCCTTGTGAAATGATACACACTTCCTTGAACAGCTCAATTTCTCAAGAAATGTTGAAAGTAGGCACATGATAACCTGAGATCATTCATCGTGAAATTTGTTTTTATGGAGCTTATAATTTAAACTGCTGGCTTATACACTAATTTATTTATAACAACTGACAATATAGCTAACAATTCGGGTTTAACACTCAGGAAATGTTTATAATAGATTGTACGAAGTAGAAAATTGGGAAAGGATGATACATTTTGAATGCCATAGGGATATGGTATGATTGAATTGGATTCTGGATAGCAACTAAGGAAGAAGAAGAAGAAGAAGAAGAGGAAGAATTGAAAGGAGAAGATGAAGTGGAGTTGTTAGAAGAATAAGAAGTAGACGATGAAGGAGAAGAAGCAGAATTGATAGGAGAAGGAGAAGAAGAAGAAGAATAAATGAAATGAGAAGAAGGAGTGGAGTTGTTAGAAGAATAAGAAGTAGACGATGAAGGAGAAGAAGCAGTGTAAGGATAAGAAGAAGAATTGATAGGAGAAGAAGAAGAAGAGGAAGAAGTAGTAGAAGTCCTTGCTAACAGGATATAAAACAAGATGATAGTGATGAAAGAGAATTAATAATTTAATAAGACAACATAACAAGCTGGTGGATTATTCTTACTGTATTCAGACACAATCAGTGGTTATTTTCTTCAATGAGGTCCGCGTTATAATGGCAGTGGAGAAAGATAGGAGAACAACGTTGCCGATGGTTTGCAAACGAATCTTGAATCTTGCCACTGTCTTCGATAGAGAACAGCTGATACGATTGTATCTGGTGTAAAAGATTAACTGTTAATTCTTGTTGAAAATAATCAATTTAATTATATGCTTCGAGGAACATCGTTTTTCAATGATAAAATGATAAATTTTCGTAATTTGAGAACGAATATTTTGTTAACTAATTAAATATCTACATTGTTGTGGTACGATGTGGGAACATTGCGGAGGTGGACAAGGATAGCGCTATCTGCTTTGTGGAATGATAGACAAGGATAGCAACACCAATGATACCGTAATCAAATACTTCCATTATAACGTGGACCTCTCTATAGAACAAGAACAACCACTGATACAGTATCAACATAATATGATACAGTATCATCTCAACTTGATACACAACACTATGATTCGATACATTCGCTATCTGCTTTGTGGAATGATAAACAAGGATAGCAACACCAATGTTAATCAAATACTGTCATTTTAACGTGGACCTCACTATAGAACAAGAACAACCACAACATGATACAGTATCAACATAATATGATACAGTATCATCTCACCTTGATACACAACACTATGATTTGATACATTCGCTATCTGCTTTGTGGAATGATAGGCAAGGATAGCAACACCAGTGTTAATCAAATACTGCCATTATAACGTGGACGTCACTGTAGGTACAATCAGTGGTTATATTGAAGTATGAAATGAACTCTGAATATTGTTGAAGATGAATCGCCTCGAGGAACTGAAATAATCAACTGTTTAATTTCAGTTAAATATCACCGGTTACCCTTGAACTTTCTTCTTCGTCATCAACATCATCATCATCTTCTTCTTCTGCCTCTTCGTCTTCTTCTTCTTCCATCACATCCTTCTCGTTCATTTTCTCTATTGTTTTCTCCTCCTTCTTCTTCTTGTTCCTCTACCACTGATATCCCACTTTTTCTTAATTTTTAATCCTCTTTTTCTTCCCATTTTCCTTCATCATCATCATCATCTTCTTCTTCCTCTTCTTCTTCTTCTTCTTCTTCTTCTTCTTCCTTCACATCCTTCTCGTTCATTTTCTCCATTGTTTTCTCCTCCTTCTTCTTCTTGTTCCTCTACCACTGATATCCCACTTTTTCTTAATTTTTAATCCTCTTTTTCTTCCCATTCTCCTTCATCATCTTCTTCTTCTTTCATCACATCCTTCTCGTTCATCTTCTCTATTTTTTTCTCCTTCTTCTTCTTCTTCTTCTTCTTCTTCTTCCTTTACCACTGATATCCCACTGTTTCTTAATTTGTAATCATCTTTTTCTTCCCATTTTCCTTCATCATCTTCTTCTTCGTCGTCATCTTCTTCTTCTTCTTCTTCTTCTTCTTCTTCTTCTTCTTCTTCTCATTCTTCCTCTTCTCCTTCTTCTTCTCCTTCTTCTTCTCCTTCTTCGTCTTCTTCTTCGTCATCATCATCATCATCATCTACTTCTTCTTCTTCTCTTCTTCTTCTTCTTCTTCTTCTTCTTCTTCTTCTTCTTCTTCTTCTTCTTCTTCTTCTTCTTCTTCTTCTTCTTCTTCTTTTCCTACTTCTTGAAGTTCTGCAATAGTTCTAAACTTCTAACTCTGAGAACGATGAGCTTATAGCTCATACTGGTGTGGACGTGAAAAAGTCATAATATCTGTAATGTAGTAAAAAACAAGCAGTAAAACACAATCTTACCATTTATAAAAGTAATAATTTTCCAGTTTATGTCAGTTTAAGTCCGGAAAAAATGTAAATTTTATAATGAAAATTCTTCTAACTTCTTCTATGCAGTCACTCAAAACTATGGTTTGAACTGAATTGATCATGTATGTAACAGAACTTTGAACACATATTATAGTGAGGTCTAAGATTCAAGTCGTCGACGGTTTGGCATTTCTCTTAATGTTTAAATGTTTTAATGTTTATATGTTGCGCATTTACGGCGAAACGCGGTAATAGATTTTCATGAAATTTGACAGGTATGTTCCTTTTTTATTTGCGCGTTGATGTATATATCCCTACAAGGTTTTTTTTGGATATTTTGCATTTAAAGGATAATATAAAAGGAAAAAGGAGCCTCCTTCATACCATACGCCAATATTAGAGTAAAAATCAGACTATAGAATTATTCATCATAAATCAGCTGACAAGTGATAACACAGATGTGTGGAGAAGCCAGTCTATTGCTGTATTTCCATAAAGTCTATAGTTTCAATCAGGTACTTGTGGATGATAATACTGCGTGAGGTCTACTGTTCACAGAACTACTAGTACAAAAGGAAAAAGGAGCCTCCTTCATACGCCAATATTAGAGTAAAAATCAGACTATAGAATTATTCATCATAAATCAGCTGACAAGTGATTACACAGATGTGTGGAGAAGCCAATCTATTGCTGTATTTCCATAAAGTCTATAGTTTCAATCAGGTACTTGTGGATGATAATACTGCGTGAGGTCTACTGTTCACAGAACTACTAGTACAAAAGGAAAAAGGAGCCTCCTTCATACGCCAATATTAGAGTAAAAATCAGACTATAGAATTATTCATCATAAATCAGCTGACAAGTGATTACACAGATGTGTGGAGAAGCCAATCTATTGCTGTATTTCCATAAAGTCTATAGTTTCAATCAGGTACTTGTGGATGAGAATACTGCGTGAGGTCTACTGTTCACAGAACTACTAGTAAAATGTTAATAACTCAATCCTTATAGATTCTATTAGATTGAATATAACTTATCATACACATGATGATCATATGTGTTTGACAAGTACCGTTCAATCTAATAGAATCTATAAGGATTGAGTTATTAACATTTTGTTAATAACTTTGGTGTAGACGCAGCTTAACTTGAGTTATAGTATTGTTGAGTATTAGCGGGTAACCAGTGATCCGCAAGGATCTTTTATTCAAGTACATTATCAAAATGATAGGGAGAGAAAAAAAGGTAACCTTGTGCTATTCCTCTCTTAAATTTGGATAAAACATAGTCCGAAATAGGAAATAGTCTTGTAGTTCTTCAATGTAATCTTGTAGATCTGATTAAATACTTGACAAACTGAAAACTTGACCTACTGAAATCTGCAATAATTTAGAATAGGCCTTTAACCATTGTCGGTAAATCAAGAATCTATATGAAGGATTTCAAGTTAATCAGTTGAGTAGTTGAGACGAGATGATGCGTCATTCGTGAATTTCCTATCCCCTACGTGTATGAGCCAATTCTTTCCTTAATTAATTTAATTGTATGTTAGATATAAATATTTATAATATTATAAATATATCCATAAATATGAAAATAGACGTCATGATTCAAATCTCAATCAAACTCAACTGAAAGATTAACAAAGCAAAGGGAGAAAGAATGAGATGCAGATAAAGATGATGGAAACTGGAACATGATGGGACGAAAAGGAAGAAGAAGATTGATTGATTGAGTGAGTGAGTATTTTATTCATGTAGATTACATATATACTGGCTTATACACTTATATACAATAGCTTACAATACAGCAAAATTATAGATGAATTTACATAATATAGACTAAGAAAATAATTATTGAACTGTATATGATATGAAAAAGCAATTTGTAATATAATAACTATAGATAATAATCATATTGTTATGCATCTACATAAATTGGCGGAGCTTTGGACATATCAATGTCCATTCTTCGGAAAGAATATTAAAAATATCCTCCCCACTAACTCTCTACCAAAACGTTAATTTCGTTATTTAAACTAAGGATTTTTTTATTAATGGAAATATTGTAAAAGTTTTAATCAATATGAATATTAAAGAGGAAAAAAACAGAAAATTGATAAAGTAAAATAATTATATAGGTAGATAAGATCAAATAATTGATCTAATAAAATGAAGTAGGCTGAAAGTAGATCAGGGTAATCAACTTCCAGTAATATACAGCAGTATGCAGTGGATAATTGAAATAACATGAGTTTATATAATATATATATTTAATCTAATATATATATATATATATATATATATATATATATATATAATTCGTTCTATAACATGGTTTAAAGGTTTATATTGGTGGAATGGGTGAGGGATGGTTGTCATGTGATCGTTCTAGGGCCGGACAGTTTCAGTCATTTGTTCCAAAATATGAAGACGAGGAGGAGGAGAATAAGAAGGAGCGGGAGGAAGAAGAAAACGATGGGTGACAGGAGAAGGAGGATGTCAGAAAAACTTCAATCTAAGGTTTGTAGAAAATGTTGTCTTTCTACCATTTATAATCTCGTAGAACGACCTTGCTTCCCCCAAAACTGAACAGCTTACAACCACCGGAAAGGGAGGAAGAAGAGAGAGAAGAAGAAGAAGAAGAAGAAGAAGAAGAAGAAGAATGAGGTGGATGTTAACAAAGGTCCATAACTAATCACCAGTTTAAAACCTGACGAATGACCAGTATACTACAGGGATGATCATTTCAAACCCCACGATTTAATAATGGTTGCTGATGTTTGAACGTTTTCACCCCAACGAAAAAAAGAGAAATAATAATATGATCTTCTTAACTATAGTGAGGTCCACGTTATAATGACAGTGAATAAAGATAGAAGAATAGCGATGCCGATTCTCTGCATTAATTAATCATATTTCTACACTGTCAAAAACATAATTTGCACCGTTGTGGACCTAGAAAAGGATAGTACCACCGGCTTTGTCGAAAGGTAGACAAGGATAGCAAAACCGAAGTTGATCAAATAATACTGTCATTATAACGTGGACCGCACTATAGGAAGTAGATGGATGAGAAGGAGGAGGAGGAGGAGTGAGTGAGAATGATAGATTAGGAGGTTGAGCGGAAAGAAGAAAGTGAGGATGAAGGAGAAGAAAGAGTAAAAGAAGACGATGTGGAAAAAAGAAGAAGAAGCTAATGATGATGATGAAGAAGAAGGAAGGTGGAAGGAGAAGTAGAAATAGTAGTAGAAGGAAAAGAAAGATGGAAAAAGACGATGAAGAAGAAGAAGATGATGATCATGATGAAGAAGAGAGATGTTGGCTCTTTCCCATATACAAAAGGTAGGCGTGAGTTTTGAGAACTATACATCTTTGTAAACTGTCAAAAATATTTTTCTGCTACTATTTCTGTGCCTGATCCATCCAAATATCAACCAATCATGCTCCACACAATACTTTGTCCAATACTGTAGGGTTATGAGTTGTTAGTGGGCCGATTAGTGTAGATACAACACAATATTATATTATCCCAATTCAATGCGCATTCCATTCAAATATCAACCAATCATGCTCCACACAATACTTTGTCCAATACTGTAGGGTTATGAGTTGTTAGTGGGCCGATTAGTGTAGATACAACACAATATTATATTATCCCAATTCAGTGCGCATTCCATCCAAATATCAACCAATCATGCTCCACACAATACTTTGTCCAATACTGTAGGGTTATGAGTTGTTAGTGGGCCGATTAGTGTAGATACAACACAATATTAATAACTCAATCCTTATAGATTCTATTAGATTGATATAACTTATCATACACATGATGATCATATGTGTTTGACAAGTACCGTTCAATCTAATAGAATCTATAAGGATTGAGTTATTAACATTTTGTTAATAACTTTGGTGTAGACGCAGCTTAACTTGAGTTATAGTATTGTTGAGTATTAGCGGGTAACCAGTGATCCGCAAGGATCTTTTATTCAAGTACATTATCAAAATGATAGGGAGAGAAAAAAAGGTAACCTTGTGCTATTCCTCTCTTAAATTTGGATAAAACATAGTCCGAAATAGGAAATAGTCTTGTAGTTCTTCAATGTAATCTTGTAGATCTGATTAAATACTTGACAAACTGAAACTTGACCTACTGAAATCTGCAATAATTTAGAATAGGCCTTTAACCATTGTCGGTAAATCAAGAATCTATATGAAGGATTTCAAGTTAATCAGTTGAGTAGTTGAGACGAGATGATGCGTCATTCGTGAATTTCCTATCCCCTACGTGTATGAGCCAATTCTTTCCTTAATTAATTTAATTGTATGTTAGATATAAATATTTATAATATTATAAATATATCCATAAATATGAAAATAGACGTCATGATTCAAATCTCAATCAAACTCAACTGAAAGATTAACAAAGCAAAGAGAGTAAGAATGAGATGCAGATAAAGATGATGGAAACTGGAACATGATGGGACGAAAAGGAAGAAGAAGATTGATTGATTGAGTGAGTGAGTATTTTATTCATGTAGATTACAATATATACTGGCTTATACACTTATATACAATAGCTTACAATACAGCAAAATTATAGATGAATTTACATAATATAGACTAAGAAAATAATTATTGAACTGTATATGATATGAAACAAGCAATTTGTAATATAATAACTATAGATAATAATCATATTGTTATGCATCTACATAAATTGGCGGAGCTTTGGACATATCAATGTCCATTCTTCGGAAAGAATATTAAAAATATCCTCCCCACTAACTCTCTACCAAAACGTTAATTTCGTTATTTAAACTAAGGATTTTTTTTTATTAATGGAAATATTGTAAAAGTTTTAATCAATATGAATATTAAAGAGGAAAAAAACAGAAAATTGATAAAGTAAAATAATTATATAGGTAGATAAGATCAAATAATTGATCTAATAAAATGAAGTAGGCTGAAAGTAGATCAGGGTAATCAACTTCCAGTAATATACAGCAGTATGCAGTGGATAATTGAAATAACATGAGTTTATATAATATATATATATATATATAATATATATATATATATATATATATATATATATATATATATATAATTCGTTCTATAACATGGTTTAAAGGTTTATATTGGTGGAATGGGTGAGGGATGGTTGTCATGTGATCGTTCTAGGGCCGGACAGTTTCAGTCATTTGTTCCAAAATATGAAGACGAGGAGGAGGAGAATAAGAAGGAGCGGGAGGAAGAAGAAAACGATGGGTGACAGGAGAAGGAGGATGTCAGAAAAACTTCAATCTAAGGTTTGTAGAAAATGTTGTCTTTCTACCATAATCTCGTAGAACGACCTTGCTTCCCCCAAAACTGAACAGCTTACAACCACCGGAAAGGGAGGAAGAAGAGAGAGAAGAAGAAGAAGAAGAAGAAGAAGAAGAAGAATGAGGTGGATGTTAACAAAGGTCCATAACTAATCACCAGTTTAAAACCTGACGAATGACCAGTATACTACAGGGATGATCATTTCAAACCCCACGATTTAATAATGGTTGCTGATGTTTGAACGTTTTCACCCCAACGAAAAAAAGAGAAATAATAATATGATCTTCTTAACTATAGTGAGGTCCACGTTATAATGACAGTGAATAAAGATAGAAGAATAGCGATGCCGATTCTCTGCATTAATTAATCATATTTCTACACTGTCAAAAACATAATTTGCACCGTTGTGGACCTAGAAAAGGATAGTACCACCGGCTTTGTCGAAAGGTAGACAAGGATAGCAAAACCGAAGTTGATCAAATAATACTGTCATTATAACGTGGACCGCACTATAGGAAGTAGATGATGAGAAGGAGGAGGAGGAGGAGTGAGTGAGAATGATAGATTAGGAGGTTGAGCGGAAAGAAGAAAGTGAGGATGAAGGAGAAGAAAGAGTAAAAGAAGACGATGTGGAAAAAAGAAGAAGAAGCTAATGATGATGATGAAGAAGAAGGAAGGTGGAAGGAGAAGTAGAAATAGTATTGTTGAGTATTAGCGGGTAACCAGTGATCCGCAAGGATCTTTTATTCAAGTACATTATCAAAATGATAGGGAGAGAAAAAAAGGTAACCTTGTGCTATTCCTCTCTTAAATTTGGATAAAACATAGTCCGAAATAGGAAATAGTCTTGTAGTTCTTCAATGTAATCTTGTAGATCTGATTAAATACTTGACAAACTGAAACTTGACCTACTGAAATCTGCAATAATTTAGAATAGGCCTTTAACCATTGTCGGTAAATCAAGAATCTATATGAAGGATTTCAAGTTAATCAGTTGAGTAGTTGAGACGAGATGATGCGTCATTCGTGAATTTCCTATCCCCTACGTGTGAGCCAATTCTTTCCTTAATTAATTTAATTGTATGTTAGATATAAATATTTATAATATTATAAATATATCCATAAATATGAAAATAGACGTCATGATTCAAATCTCAATCAAACTCAACTGAAAGATTAACAAAGCAAAGAGAGTAAGAATGAGATGCAGATAAAGATGATGGAAACTGGAACATGATGGGACGAAAAGGAAGAAGAAGATTGATTGATTGAGTGAGTGAGTATTTTATTCATGTAGATTACAATATATACTGGCTTATACACTTATATACAATAGCTTACAATACAGCAAAATTATAGATGAATTTACATAATATAGACTAAGAAAATAATTATTGAACTGTATATGATATGAAAAAGCAATTTGTAATATAATAACTATAGATAATAATCATATTGTTATGCATCTACATAAATTGGCGGAGCTTTGGACATATCAATGTCCATTCTTCGGAAAGAATATTAAAAATATCCTCCCCACTAACTCTCTACCAAAACGTTAATTTCGTTATTTAAACTAAGGATTTTTTTATTAATGGAAATATTGTAAAAGTTTTAATCAATATGAATATTAAAGAGGAAAAAAACAGAAAATTGATAAAGTAAAATAATTATATAGGTAGATAAGATCAAATAATTGATCTAATAAAATGAAGTAGGCTGAAAGTAGATCAGGGTAATCAACTTCCAGTAATATACAGCAGTATGCAGTGGATAATTGAAATAACATGAGTTTATATAATATATATATTTAATCTAATATATATATATATATATATATATATATATATATATATAATTCGTTCTATAACATGGTTTAAAGGTTTATATTGGTGGAATGGGTGAGGGATGGTTGTCATGTGATCGTTCTAGGGCCGGACAGTTTCAGTCATTTGTTCCAAAATATGAAGACGAGGAGGAGGAGAATAAGAAGGAGCGGGAGGAAGAAGAAAACGATGGGTGACAGGAGAAGGAGGATGTCAGAAAAACTTCAATCTAAGGTTTGTAGAAAATGTTGTCTTTCTACCATAATCTCGTAGAACGACCTTGCTTCCCCCAAAACTGAACAGCTTACAACCACCGGAAAGGGAGGAAGAAGAGAGAGAAGAAGAAGAAGAAGAAGAAGAAGAAGAAGAAGAATGAGGTGGATGTTAACAAAGGTCCATAACTAATCACCAGTTTAAAACCTGACGAATGACCAGTATACTACAGGGATGATCATTTCAAACCCCACGATTTAATAATGGTTGCTGATGTTTGAACGTTTTCACCCCAACGAAAAAAAGAGAAATAATAATATGATCTTCTTAACTATAGTGAGGTCCACGTTATAATGACAGTGAATAAAGATAGAAGAATAGCGATGCCGATTCTCTGCATTAATTAATCATATTTCTACACTGTCAAAAACATAATTTGCACCGTTGTGGACCTAGAAAAGGATAGTACCACCGGCTTTGTCGAAAGATAGACAAGGATAGCAAAACCGAAGTTGATCAAATACTGTCATTATAACGTGGACCGCACTATAGAAAGTAGATGGATGAGAAGGAGGAGTGAGTGAGAATGATAGATTAGGAGGTTGAGCGGAAAGAAGAAAGTGAGGATGAAGGAGAAGAAAGAGTAAAGAAGACGATGCGGAAAAAAGAAGAAGAAGAAGCTAATGATGATGATGAAGAAGAAGGAAGGTGCAAGGAGAAGTGGAAATAGTAGTAGAAGGAAAAGAAAGATGGAAAAAGACGATGAAGAAGAAGAAGATGATGATCATGATGAAGAAGAGAGATGTTGGCTCTTTCCCATATACAAAAGGTAGGCGTGAGTTTTGAGAACTATACATCTTTGTAAACTGTCAAAAATATTTTTCTGCTACTATTTCTGTGCCTGATCCATCCAAATATCAACCAATCATGCTCCACACAATACTTTGTCCAATACTGTAGGGTTATGAGTTGTTAGTGGGCGATTAGTGTAGATACAACACAATATTATATTATCCCAATTCAATGCGCATTCCATTCAAATATCAACCAATCATGCTCCACACAATACTTTGTCCAATACTGGGTCTTTTAGCTGGCTCACAATCTTCTTCTTCAACTTCTTATTCTGCTTCTTCCTCCTCATATTTTTCTTCATCTTCTTCTTCTTCTTCTACTCCTACACACACCGCTTCTCCTTTATCTTCACCACACTATAGGAACTTGATACGAAGATAATACAAGGATGAAACAAAGATGATAGGAAGATAATATAAAGTTGATACGAAGATGATAGACAAGGATAGCAAGACCCATTTTAATCAAATACTGCCATTATAACGTGGAACCTCACTATAGAACAAGAACAACCACAACATGATACAGTATCAACACAATATGATACAGTATCATTTCAACCTGATACACAACACTATGATTTGATACATTCGCTATCTGCTTTGTGGAATGCTAGACAAGGATAGCAACACCTATGTTAATCAAATACTGCCATTATAACGTGGACCTCACTATAGAACAAGAAAACCACAACATGATACAGTATCAACACAATATGATACAGTATCATCTCAACTTGATACACAACTCTATGATTTGATACATTCGCTATCTGCTTTGTGGAATGATAGACTAGGATATCAACACCAATGTTAATCAAATACTGCCATTATAATATGGACCTCACTATAGAACAAGAACAATCACAATATGATACAGTATCAACACAATATGATACAGTATCATTTCAACTTGATACACAACACTATGATTTGATACATTCGCTATCTGCTTTGTGGAATGCTAGACAAGGATAGCAACACCAATGTTAATCAAATACTTCCATTATAACGTGGACCTCTCTATAGGAGAAGTTTAGAGAACTATTCACTCCAAGAAGTGAGCACTGGATCAAGCTGGAAAGCTTCGAGTTGAATAAGTAATCAATGAATCAATTTTTTTTTTTTAATTATGTTGAACTTGCAAGTAACCCGTGGTCCGCAAGGATCTAATTAAATACTTGACATAATGAAATCTTGAATTAAAAATACACCTATAACCATCCTCGGTAAATTTAGAATCTATAAGCAAAATTACAAGGTAATCAGTTGAGTAGTTGAGACGTGATGATGCGTCATTCGTGAATTTCCTATCCCCAACGTGTATAAGCCAGTTCTTTCCTTTATTATAGTTCAGATTTGGAATAGGTAAGCTGACAATTTATGGTGATCTTCTCAACACAAACCCAACAAAAATATTCAACCAAAGGTCAACAAATTTTCCAGGAATTTTTATCCGAATTTCATAGTCACCTATTTTGCTATTCAAATAGTATTCATTCATTCATATCTCATGGTGTCAGCTGCTTTTTGATTCATTATTTCCTGTCAAGGTGAATGACAACCTATCAATACAATCCAATTCCTATAAAATGATTCACGTTCTAAAAGTCAGTGGAAATAATAGGACGACATAGTTGCCGATTCTCTGTTACCACCGCCTTCTATAGTAGATGGCTGTGTCATGTCATCCCCGCCTATCTTATCTATCTTATCTTATCTATCTTACCTATCTTATCTTATCTCTTTGGTAGAGAGTTTGTGGGGAGGATATTTCTAATATTGTTTCCGAAGAATGGACATTGATATGTCCAAAGCTCCGCCAATTTATGTAGATGCATAACAATATGATTATTATCTATAGTTATTATATTACAAATTGCTTTTTTATATCATATACAGTTCAATAATTATTTTGTTAGTCTATATTATGTAAATTCATCTATAATTTTGCTGTATTGTAAGCTATTGTATATAAGTGTATAAGCCAGTATATATATTGTAATCTACATAAGTAAAGTACTCAATCAATCAATCAATCAATCAATCTATTATGAGTTGTTGATTCTTGTTAATTGACCGAGCGAAGTGAGGTCCAAGATTCAAGTCGACGGTTTTGCGTTTCTCTTAATGTTTAAATGTTTATATGTTGCGCATTTATAGCGAAACGCGGTAATAGATTTTCATGAAATTTCACAGGTATGTTCCTTTTTCAATCGTGCGTTGACGTATATACAAGGTTTTTGGAAACTTTGCATTTCAAGAATAATATAAAAGGAAAAAGGAGCCTCCTTCATTCGCCAATATTAGAGTGAAAATCAGACTATAGAATTATTATTCATCATAAATAAGCTGACAAGTGATTACACAGATGTGTGGAGAAGCCAGTCTATTGCTGTATTTCCATAAGGTCTATAGTTTCAATCAGGTACTTGTGGATGAGAATACCTTTGCGTGAGGTCTACTTTTCACAGAACTACTAGTAAATTGCCAATAGGTTGGTTGGTGGCGATGACGCAATCTAGGTGGCTGGCCACTGCGCACACATATCGTGACCCCTATCGTGCTTTATCTCCCTTTGATTGTTAATCTCTTTATTTTGTTTGATAGAGATTTGAACAATTGAAATTGATATCTATTCTTATCATAAATACACCGTTCAATTATAACTAGAGTTACCTGAAGAATTTTGAAGCTAGACACACATAACACCACAGCTGAACTTTAGGGTGTACTCATATATTTATTTATTTATTAGGTTAGCAAAAACAATATAACATTCGGAAAAGATAAAACAGTCTATTGCCCAAAACTTTTGCAATTTCCTAATTTAATTTCAAATTGTCAAAATATTATACATAGGTTATGTCCATTTCATAGCTTATTTCAATATTATAGATTTGATTATGGATACCTATAAACATAATCAAAGATTAAACAGTAGTTAGTGACTAAAGAAACAAGTAGATGATTTAGCCTGTACCTAGATTATTTGTTTTGCTGTGAATTTTATTTGCAACTGAAAATATTTCTTTCATCTGAAAACTGACCATTTGGCTAGAAGTCAAAGAGTAAACATCCTCCTTCTCCTCCTTCTCATCTACTTCTTCTTCTTCTACTTATACTTCTACTTCTTCTTTCATCTGAAAACTGACCATTTGGCTAGAAGTCAAAGAGTAAACATCCTCCTTCTCCTCCTTCTCATCTACTTCTTCTTCTTCTTCTTCTACTTATACTTCTACTTCTTCTCCCATCTCTTCCTTTCCTACTTTTTCTTCATTTTCTTCTCACTTTTCTTCCTTTTCTACTTCTTCTTCTTCTTCTTCTTCTTCTTCTTCTCTTCTTCTTCTTCGTCTACTTCTTCATTTTCTTCTCCCACTTCTTCCTTTCCTACTATTTTTTTCTTCTTCTTCTTCCTCCACTTCATTTTCTTCTCCCACTTCTTCCTTTCCTACTTTTTCTTCTTCTTCTTCTTCCACTTCATTTTCTTCTCCCACTTCTTCCTTTCCTACTTTTTTCTTCTTCTTCTACTTCATTTTCTTCTCCCACTTCTTCCTTTCCTACTTTTTCTTCTTCTTCTACTTCATCTTCTTCTCCCACTTCTTCCTTTCCTACTTTTTCTTCTTCTTCTTCCACTTCATTTTCTTCTCCCACTCCTTCCTTTCCTACTTTTTCTTCTTCTTCTTCTTCTTCTCCCTCTCCATCTTCATCCTGTTTACTGTTTTTGAAATTCGCTTCGCGCGTGATGTGTAAAATAGAACGTAAGCTGCTTCCCTTTCTCTACTACATGAATGACCTTTCTCTCTTTCCCCATTCATTCATTCATTCATGGAAAAGTTTACAAATACAGCAATCAATTCAGTTTGTCCTTTCTGCAATTCATTCATAAATTCACGTTCCAGTTGACCATCTGTTTCCATTCTAGTAGAGAGTAGAATGATATGTCTTTCTAAACTATTCTGTTTTTTTCGCGAACTATTATAAAGTGAGACGCTGCTTTCTTGTAAAAATTATCTATAATAAATGAAGGAAATAACTGGCTTATACCTGTAGGGGATAGGAAATTCACGAATGACGCATCATCACGTCTCAACTACTCAACTCATTAACTTCACATTTTGCATATAGATTCTTAATTAACCGAGGATGGTTATAGGCCCATTTTCAATTCTTCAAGATTTCAGTAGGTCTAGTTTTAAAATAGACCCTTGCGTCGCATGGGTTACCTGATAGTCTGTAATTTAATAAAGAAAAAAAAAACTCATTCTAATATTTTGGCTCATGAAGAATATTGTCATTTGCGTATTGATACGGAAGACGAGTTTGTATCAAAATTAATATGAAATTGAGTTGTTTGTATCAAGTTTGGTGGGGGATTTGATACGGAAGTGAGTTGTTTGTATCAAGTTTCGTGGGGGATTTGATACGTAAGTCAGTTGTTTGAATCAATTTTGATGGGGGATTTGATACGTAAGTCAGATCTTTATATCAAGTTTGGTGGGGGATTTGAAACGGAAGTCAGTTGTTTGTATCGAATCCATAAAATAATAAAGGAAAGAACTGGCTTATAGTTGTAGGGGATAGGAAATTCACGAATGACGCATCATCACGTCTCAACTACTCAACTCATTAACTTGACATTCTGCATATAGATTTTTAATTTACCGTCACGTTTCTCATTAGACCCTTGCGGAGCATGGGTTACCTGCTAGTAAATTATAACTTAGATGATATATTTTTTTGCTATATATTATTTTGATGATATATTCCAATGTGTAAAATCGATTTGACAACAGTCCAGGGTAGGAGAAGGATAGAGCTGTCTGCTCTATTATCAATTTCTATCTACATCATATTCTATTCATCAAGAAAAGATATATTTTCTTGATTTAATGACAATCTTTCATTAGACAGATTGAGGATATTCTTAAGAATAGGCCTACTGTATTCTGGCAATTAATCATTAATTCCAATAGGATGCAAACGATTTGGCAAAGGTGTATAGTTGGAGAAGAAAAGAGCTTAGAAATTGAATATTTTGTTCATTAAATATAGTTCTAGATTGTAGAAGAGCTGGGAACAGTGTGAAGGTGGTAGAGGATATCGCTATCGGCTTTGTGGAATGATGACAAGGATAGCAACACCAATGTTAATCAAACACTGCCATTACAACGTGGACCTCACTATAGAACAAGAACAACCACAACATGATACAGTATCAACACAATATGATACAGTGTCATCTCAACTTGATACACTACACTATGATTTGATGCATTCGCTATCTGCATTGTGGAATGATAGACAAGGATAGCAACACCAATGGTAATCAAATACTGCCATTATAACGTGGACCTCACTATATTATGAATTGGTAATGAAGTTATGATCAAATAAAATGTATTTATTAATATCTTACAAATATTGTGAATAAATTGATAGTCGATAATCAACTGTTCACATTATATTATTGACCGAGCGAAGTGAGGTCTAAGATTAAAGTCGACGGTTTGGCATTTCTCTTAATGTTTAAATGTTTTCGCCACACTTGGATGTAATGAGCTGGTTTACGTGCGTCATATGGAGGCCGAAAGTGATTGTTTTTCGACCAGGCCGGTAAAACTTTACGGCCCTAGGGCTGTAAAATGACCTTGAATAACAGCTGATCGTGTCCGATCTCACAAAAATCATAGAGAGATAATCTCATAATGACTGTAATAATCTATATAATTATGTATCGTGAATCGCGGTATTATGTCTATAATAATATATTTTATAAATTACTGTTTCATAATTTAATATTTATTATTGTGTTTTTGATATCAAACAATAGAATACGATGATATATCTCCATAGCCTCAACAATATAATGTTGGCTACATTGTCCATTGTCAGAAAGGTACGTATCGCAAGTATTTAAAAGTGAAGAATCGAATTTGAATTCAAAGTAGAATAATTGTATCAATATTTAAAAGTGAGGTAGAGTAATAATTGTTTCTTTTTTATATCGAATTCCACTTCTTAATGCAATACAATCAACAATAATAATAAGCAAATACAGCACAGATCTGAAGTTTAGGTAAGCCTACTGGTGAAACTCAGCCTTGACTGAAAAATTCCTAGTAATTTTTCCGTAATTCATTATTAAAACTTTTAGATAATTTTTCTTCAATATTAAACCATATAAAGAAAACATTAGGCCCACTCAAGATTGAATCTTCGAATGTTTTCTCTATGATTTAACTATTTTCAGAGCAATATTTTGTTGTGAAAATGCCAGCAAACCAGCTTCAAATTTGCGCTATACTCTTTTATTATAGTAGCCTACATAGCCTACGTTATCTGACTTAATTCAGAGTGAAAATTTTATTGTGAGACAGATAATAATATTAATTTTAACAATATAAGTCATGAGCCAAAGTCTGTTGTACGGTACGCTTTTTAGGAGTGAAGTAAACTTTTTTTCGCCACACTTGGATGTAATGAGCTGGTTTACGTGCGTCATATGGAGGCCGAAAGTGATTGTTTTCCGACCAGGCCGGTAAAACTTTACGGCCCTAGGGCTGTAAAATGACCTTGAATAACAGCTGATCGTGTCCGATCCCGATCTCACAAAAATCATAGAGAGATAATCTCATAACGACTGTAATAATCTATATAATTATGTATCGTGAATCGCGGTATTATGTCTATAATATATTTTATATGCAATACAATCAACAATAATAATAAGCAAATACAGCAGAGATCTGAAGTTTAAGGTAAGCCTACTGGTGAAACTCAGCCTTGACTAAAAAATTCCTAGTAATTTTTCCGTAATTCATTATTAAAACTTTTAGATAATTTTTCTTTAATATTGAACCATATAGAGAAAACATTAGGCCCACTCAAGATTGAATCTTCGAATGTTTTCTCTATGATTTCAGAGCAATATTTTGTTGTGAAAATGCCGGCAAACCAGCTTCAAATTAATATGCCGCTATACACTATATTATAGTAGCCTACATATGTTACCTGACTTAATTCAGAGTGAAAATTTTATTGTGAAACAGATAATAATATTAATTTTAATAATATAAGTCATGAGCCAAAGTCTGTTGTACCTTTGACTATAGAAAGAACCTTCTTCTATAGAAAGAACAACCTTCTTTCTATAGTCAAAGGTTGTACGCTTTTTAGGAGTGAAGTAAACTTTTATAAGTCTAGTTTACAGTATTACGTGTATGCTAAGAGTTATCAGTCAGGCCTCTTCCTTCAACAATACCCAATAGCCGAGAGCATAAAGGCGTAATACAACTAAACTCAGCTCAGTGAATAACAAACACGATCTAGGTTCGAATCTCTGTCAATGACATTTTTTTTTGTCGATGAATTTCTACTTTTATTAGCTATTTTTTATATTAGTTACCATAATTTAAATTTCTATCAATTTTTTAGATATATTTTGAGAAAAAACTGTGAAATATGCAATTATATTAATTTTTTCATCGCATTATTTCAAAATAGTAATGAAAATTCTATTCATCCATCTATCCATGATATTGCACGGGCGCAAAGCTCGCGCCTAATATTAATAGTATAAAAATATGGTCATTATTGTAAATTATTAATTAGTAATATTGAAATTAATTGACAGTAAAAGTTGTCATAACCAAGATTCAAACTATCAAAATAGGCTGTTGAATTTTATTTATTTTTTAATTTCTTATATATTGGAAGTTTTTTTGGGTGTGGCGAAAAATAGCGTTCGCACCATGGGCAAAAATGTATTTCCGGCTCTCAATCTTTTCTAGTCCTCGGCCTACGGCCTCGGACTTAAAAACCAATTTCGAGCCGGAAATATCTCATTTTCGGCCCTAGGTGCGAAATATACTATTATATGTTGCGCTTTTACGGCGAAACGCGGTAATAGATTTTCATGAAATTTGACAGGTATGTCCTTTTTTAATTGCGCGTCGACCAAGGTTTTTGGAAATTTTGCATTTCAAGGATAATATAAAAGGAAAAGGAGCCTCCTTCATACGCCAATATTAGAGTAAAAATCAGACTATAGAATTATCCATCATAAATCAGCTGACAAGTGATTACACAGATGAATGGAGAAGCCAGTCTATTGCTGTATTTCCATAAGGTCTATAGCTTCAATCAGGTACTTGTGGATGAGAATACTGCGTGAGGTCTACTGTTCACAGAACTACTAGTACATTCGGAAGTATATAAGTGCAAGTATATACGGAACTATAAGAGTATATGTATAAGTTAGTATATAAGTATCATTTTACACTCTCTATATACGGAAGTAGTCTGCTAACCACAAGCTTTCCTAGAGTGAGGTCCACGTTATAATGGCAGTACTTGATTAGCATTGGTGTTGCTATCATTGTCTATCATTCCACAAAGCAGATAGCTAATTTATCAAATCATTGTGTTGTGTATCAAGTTGAGATGATACTGTATGATATTGTGTTGATACTGTATCCTGTATCATATTGTGGTTGTTCTTGTTCTATAGTGAGGTCCACGTTATAATGACAGTATAATTTGATGAGCACTGGTGTTGCTATCCTTGTCTATCATTCTACAAAGCAGATAGCTAATTTATCAAATCATCGTGTTGTGTATCAAGTTGAGATGATACTGCATCATATTGTGTTGATACTGTATCATGTTGTGGTTGTTCTTGTTCTATAGTGAGGTCCACGTTATAATGGCAGTATAATTTGATCAACATTGGTGTTGCTATCCTTGTCTATCATTCTACAAAGCAGATAGCTAATTTATCAAATTATCGTGTTGTGTATCAAGTTGAGATGATACTGCATCATATTGTGTTAATACTGTATCATGTTTTGGTTGTTCTTGTTCTATAGTGAGGTCCACGTTTTAATGGCAGTATTTGATTAACATTGGTGTTGCTATCCTTGTCTATCATTCCACAAAGCAGATAGCGCTATCCTCTACCATCTCCGCATTGTTCCCAGCTCTTCAACAATATAGGAATATAATTAATTGACAAAATATTCAGTCTCAACTATGAAAATTTATGATTCAGTATATATATATTTTTTTTTTCTTGGGGTGTAAAATATAATTGATTATTCCAAACAAGAATGAACAGTTATAACATTACATCAATAAACCTGTATCAGCTACCGTCTATAGAAGGCATTGACTAGACGAGGATCGGCAACGTTGTCTCCTATCTTTCTCCACTGCCATTGTAACGTGGACCTCACTATAGAACAAGAACAACCACAACATGATACAGTATCAACACACTATCATACAGTATCATCTCAACTTGATACACAACACTATGTTTCTATATATTCGCTATCTGCTTTGTGGAATGATAGACAAGGATAGCAACACCAATGATAATCAAATACTGCCATTATAACGTGGACCTCACTATAGAACAAGAACAACCACAGCATGATACAGTATGAACACAATATGATACAGTATCATCTCAACTTGACACACAACACTATGATTTGATACATTCGCTATCTGCTTTGTGGAATGATAGACAAGGATAGCAACACCAATGCTAACCAACTACTGCCATTATAACGTGGACCTCACTATAGAACAAGAACAACCACAATATGATACAGGATACAGTATCAACACAATATGATGCAGTATCATCTCAACTTGATACACAACACAATGATTTGATAAATTAGCTATCTGCTTTGTGGAATGATAAACAAGGATAGCAACACCAATGTTGATCAAATTATACTGCCATTATAACGTGGACCTCACTATAGAACAAGAACAACCACAACATGATACAGTATCAACACAATATGATGCAGTATCATCTCAACTTGATACACAACACTATGATTTAATACATTCGCTATCTGCTTTGTGGAGTGATAGACAAGGATAGCAACACCAATGTTAATCAAATACTGCCATTATAACGTGGACCTCACTATAGTCACACTTGAGACTATGGGACATAGAATGTGCCTGACCACAGAACTGTCTGACCACAAAATGGTTTTCAAACCCTGTTAACTTCCTGTAAGCTGTTCTCATCCACCCTTCAACCGGATATATTTTAGTATATTTTTTATTCATGAATTCGTGTAGATTTTCACGTATTTTAGTAGCCGGATGTAAGCGGTTAGAATAGGGGAGGTCTGTGAAGATTTCCTATTTCGTGGTCTCCTAGGACTTTATAGTAGGGAGAAAAGAAGCTGTGAAAAGAAACATTTGTTGTTAATAGAGTAATCTCACTATAAGTTGAGATGATACTGTATCATATTGTGTTGATACTGTATCATGTTGTGGTTGTTCTTGTTCTATAGTGAGGTCCACGTTATAATGGCAGTATTTGATTAACATTGGTGTTGCTATCCTTGTCTATCATTCCACAAAGCAGATAGCGACTGTATCAAATCATTGTGTTGTGTATCAAGTTGAGATGATACTGTATGATGTTGTGTTGATACTGTATCATGTTGTGTTTGTTCTTGTTCTATAGTAAGGTCCACGTTATAATGGCAGTATTTGATTAACATTGGTGTTGCTATCCTTGTCTATCATTCCACTAAGCAGATAGCGAATATATAAAAACATAGTGTTGTGTATCAAGTTGAGATGAAACTGTATCATATTGTGTTGATACTGTATCATGTTGTGTTTGTTCTTGTTCTATAGTAAGGTCCACGTTATAATGGCAGTGGAGAAAGATAGGAGAACAACGTTGCCGATCCTCTGTCTTGTCAATGCCTTCTATAGACGGTAGCTGCACGTTATAATGGCAGTGGAGAAAGATAGGAGAACAACGTTTCCGATCCTCTGTCTTGTCAATGCCTTCTATAGACGGTAGCTGCACGTTATAATGGCTGTGGAGAAAAATAGGAGAACAACGTTGCCGATCCTCTGTCTTGTCTTCTGTCTTCTATATATTATATAGAAGACTATATGTCTTGTCTTCACTATATAAAAGTGAAATGGCACTCACTCACTCACTTACTGACTCACTCACTCACTCGCAGAACTAAAAATCTACCAGACCAAAAACGTTCAAATTTGGTAGGTATGTTCAGTTGGCCCTTTAGAGGCGCACTAAGGAATCTTTTGGCAATATTTTATCTCTAAGGGTGGTTTTCAAGGGTTTAAAGTTCTTTCAGCATGTATATTCTTCTTATTCCAATATCTTGAAATTATATTGAAATGTCCATACCGTATGTTAATATAGAACTATGATCTAGAGAGAGTACCTCTTCGAAACAGTTGTTCTGGTAACTAAATTAAAAATTTTGTTAGGTTGGCACCAAGTTGAAGATTGAAATGCATCTAGCCAGGACCTCCTAAATACCAATTCATCCAATTAGCCAAAATTGGCGTTTTCTCAGCTTTTCTGTGTTTCCTCACCTTTTTCAATGATTGATGGAATTATATTAAAAAAAATTCAGTACACAGGTTGTGCTGTGGTGGAAGAATTTTTCTCGCCAAAGATACGCCGATATAGTAACAGGTGTTTTTCGAGATCAAATTGACATAATACGTTCAAATTCAGTACAGAGGTTCCTCTGAGGTCTACATGCAGGCGAGCGAAGCGAGCCCGCTGATCTCACTTTCGGACGATCCAGTCGGGGGTCCAGGGGGCGGAGCCCCCTGGCTAGACGGATATGGCGAGCGAAGCGAGCCTGACGGCTAGTCTTCTATACAGGATAGCTGTTACAAGTATATCTCATGCAATATTAACCGTTCAATCTTGTTCACAATAATCAATGATACTCTACATCCCAAGAAAACATAAATTTATATCTCATCTATATATATAAAAAAGAAATGGCACTCACTAACTGACTGACTCACTCACTCACTCACTCACTCACTCACTCACTCACTCACTCACTCACTCACTCCTCACTCACTCACTCACTCACTCGCATAACTAAAAATCTACCGGACCAAAAACGTTCAAATTTGGTAGGTATGTTCAGTTGGCCCTTTAGAGGCGCACTAAGAAATCTTTTGGCAATATTTTAACTCCAAGGGTTGTTTTTAAGGGTTTAAAGTTCGTCTTTTAGCATGTATATTCTTCTTCTCCAAATCTCTTAATTATAATTGAAATTTCCATATCATATGTTACTATAGAACTATAATCTAGAGAGAGTACCTCTTCGAAACAGTTGTTAACTGGCAACTAAATTAATAATTTTGTCAGGTGGCATTAGTTGAGTGACTTTGTTAGGTTGCATCAAGTTGAAGATTTAAATGCATTTATCGCGGAAAAATTGATTGGGCACTGCTACTTCAATCCTGGGAATATTATATTCTAGCCGTCAGGCTCGCTTCGCTCGCCATATCCGTTTAGACAGACGTTTAGTCTGGACCCCCGACTGGATTGTCCTAACATATGATAAAAATGCTCAAATGAAAAATGCAGGCGAGCCTGCTGATCTCATTCTTGGACGATCCAGTCGGGGGTCCAGGGGGCGGAGCCCCCTGGCTAGACGGATATGGCGAGCGAAGCGAGCCTGACGGCTAGTATATCTATAAAATCAAAATTAATATCGGGGAAATGTAAATTCGAATCTGATATTTCAGTTTGAAATATCAGCCAATAATATTCTTCAGTTCATACCATCATACTAGGTGAAATCTATTGAATAGTTAGCTATATTCTCAGTGGTGATTAGTTTATAAGCCAGAATATTTGGTGATCATCTATATTTACTAATAACATCAAAAGCTAATCTCCTTCAAGACATACTGGCAACAGTAGAAAAGGAGAGAGGTCGCGGAAAATGTTACTTTCAATAATTAATTGCATGCAGCTTAATAGTCCGTACAACAGCTGTTATTTTTACCAAGTTGCAATGTAATATTAATGGCATGCGTCATTGCATGCAATTCATAATCCACTTGACAGCTGATTTATTATGAATAATTCTATAGTCTTATTTTTACGGTAATATTGGAGACCCCATTTCCTTTAGTACTTGTAGTTTGTGAACAGTGGACCTCGCGCTCAGTAAGTTACATGACTGTGTTATGTTTTCTCAAAAATTAAAATAATTTTATCATTCAATATGTCTAGAAAAAATCCTAATAAACCATAGAGCTTTCTGTCCTATCGTACCGTGACGTGTCGTCCGGAATGTGAGTGTGAGCGCTGTTATCAGGTCTGGCTTAACTGTCTACAACGTTGATGGAAAGATAAATTTTCAAGATATTCGATGTTTTTGAACGGGTAGTATTATAGTCCATTAGACAGCTGTTTTATGATGAATAATATTCTATAGTCTCATTTTTACGGTAATATTGGCGTATGAAGGAGGCTCCTTTTCCTTTTATATTATCCTTGAAATGCAATACTTCCAAAAACCTTGTATATACGTCGATGCACAATTTGAAGAGGAACCTGTCAAATACCTGTCAAATTTCATGAAAATCTATTACCGCGTTTTGCCGTAAATGCGCAACATATGAACATTTGAACATTTAAACATTAAGAGAAATGCCAAACCGTGGTCTTGAATCTTAGACCTCACTTCGCTCGGTCAATAAAACCGAAATGGCACTCA